>NC_051232.1:8059265-8146765 GCF_015220715.1 Pygocentrus nattereri
CAGAGGAGGCGCGCGACAACAACGGGCAGGTACCTAAACCCATTATCGTTTACTGTTTATGAGCTGATCCATAAAAATATTAATATAGAGATCAGACTGAGTATTAAAGCTATAACAACATTAATGTATAGATCAGACTGAGTATTAAATCTATAACAACATTAATATAGAGATCAGACCGAGTATTAAAGCTATAACAACAATAATATAGAGATCAGACCGAGTATTAAAGCTATAACAACAATAATATAGAGATCAGACTGAGTATTAAAGCTATAACAATATTAATATAGAGATCAGACCGAGTATTAAAGCTATAACAACATTACTATACAGATCAGACTGAGTAATAAAGCTATAACAACATTAATATAGAGATCAGACCGAGTAATAAAGTTATAACAACATTAGAGATCAGACTGAGTATTATACCTAAAATAACATTAATATAGAGATCAGACTGAGTATTAAAGCTATAACAACATTAATATATAGAGATCAGACCGAGTATTAAAGCTATAACAACATTAATATAGAGATCAGACCGAGTATTAAAGCTATAACAACATTAATATAGAGATCAGACCGAGTAATAAAGTTATAACAACATTAATATAGAGATCCGACCGAGTATTAAAGCTATAACAACATTAATATAGAGATCAGATTGAGTATTAAAGCTATAACAATATTAATATAGAGATCAGACCGAGTATTAAAGCTATAACAACATTAATATAGAGATCAGACCGAGTATTAAAGCTATAACAACATTAATATAGAGATCAGACCGAGTAATAAAGTTATAACAACATTAGAGATCAGACTGAGTAATAAAGCTATAAGAACATTAATATAGAGATCAGACCGAGTATTAAAGCTATAACAACATTAATATAGAGATCAGACCGAGTATTAAATCTATAACAACATTACTATACAGATCAGACCGAGTATTAAAGCTATAAGAACATTAATATAGAGATCAGACCGAGTATTAAAGCTATAACAACATTAATATAGAGATCAGACCGAGTATTAAATCTATAACAACATTACTATACAGATCAGACCGAGTATTAAAGCTATAACAACATTAATATAGAGATCAGACCGAGTATTAAAGCTATAACAACATTACTATACAGATCAGACCGAGTATTAAAGTTATAACAACATTAATATAGAGATCAGACTGAGTATTAAAGCTATAACAACATTAATATAGAGACCAGACTGAGTATTAAAGCTATAACAACATTAATATAGAGATTAGACTGAGTATTAAAGCTATAACAACATTAATATAGAGATCAGACCGAGTATTAAAGCTATAACAACATTACTATACAGATCAGACTGAGTATTAAACCTATAAGAACATTACTATACAGATCAGACTCAATATTGAACCTATAAAAAAACATTAATATAGAGATCAGATTGAGTATTAAAGCTATAACAACATTAATATAGAGATCAGACCGAGTATTAAAGCTATAACAACATTAATATAGAGATCAGACTGAGTATTAAAGCTATAACATTACTATACAGATCAGACAGAGTATTAAAGCTATAACAACATTAATATAGAGATCAGACTGAGTATTAAAGCTATAACAACATTAATATAGAGATCAGACTGAGTATTAAAGCTATAACATCATTAATATAGAGATCAGACCAAGTATTAAAGCTATAACTACATTACTATACAGATCAGACCGAGTATTAAAGCTATAAAAACATTAATATAGAGATCAGACTGAGTATTAAACCTATAAGAACATTACTCTACAGATCAGACTCAATATTGAACCTATAAAAAACATTAATATACAGATCAGACCGATAATATTGAAACTATAGAAAATATTAGTATGCAGATCAGACAGAGTATTGAACCTACAAAAAACATTAATATGCACATTACCCTGAATATTAAAAGAATGAAAACATTAATGTGCAGTTTGGACTGAATAATACACCAAAAATTACAGTAGTATGCAGATCGGACTGAATAATAAACCTATAAAAATATTAATATACAGATCTGGGGGCTTTTTCACTGTTTCTTCCTCTCAGAGCTCTTCGTTCTGACACTTCATTCTCATAATAATCTTCATTCAACACAACTCTTCTAACATCGAGATGATGCCAAGCCTGTAACAATAGCACAACTCTTTCTGTTCCTACACAGCACCCCTTACAACACATTCTCCACCAATCAGAAGAACCATTTTAACACGAAACAGGAACAGAACCCCTCCCTTTGCTAGAGAACCCTTTAAAGAACCACGTCTTAAGACTGTACAGAGAGGTATGATACAGTACGGCCATCATAACACTCATTACTGCTGAAGGTTGATACGTTTAGCTAATACTATCAATAATAGTAAGTCTACTTATTACCAAAGGCATGTGTATGCGTAATATTATCAACAGTAATAATAATAATGATGATAATTATAATGATAGTACTAATAATGTTGCTGTTTTTTATCTGCACTGTACTGTCTTCCTGTGTTTTGATCCACACTGATGTTCTGACCTACTTAAGCTCCTTGCTACTGCATTCACTGTTAATATTTAAAAAGCTCTAAAGTCAGTCACTGCGTAGGGATAAGAGATAAAAACAGCTGCCGTGAATGTGGTGGCGCGCTTAAATAATATATATGTTATTTATTTATTTGTTTGTTTATAAGAACCAGATGTTTCTAGGCGGAGGATGGATGCCACGTTGCATAACCCTCACAAATAAGACAAAGACATTTATAAAACGGATAGTTCTGGTCTTAAAATCTGATTGGCCGAGCTGCGTTCAAAGCCACTGTAAAACCCACAGTACACTTTACGTAACAACAGACCTGAATGTGTTTATATCGCTGCGCCACGGCACGAAAACCCCTTGTGCTGTTAATGGATAATCTTTGACTCTAAAGCTGCTGGCATGGGGCACCGACTGCCCCGATGAAGCAAGAGCCCGTTACTTATGTTTAAACTGAGGGGCTGACGACTTATTTTCTTACCTAGAACCAGGCTGGTCAGCTTTCGAACAGGCCAAAAGTCCCAAATGGCTCTGTATTCTCTAAATAGTGTTCTAGCTATAAAGGTTTAGAAGTTCTAGCCTCTGCAGCCAAACAGTGCCTCATTTATGGAGTGTGGACGTGTCCGAGTCCCAAATGACTGTCTCTTAGCTGTATTTCGCTCTGCTGGGCTGCAGGATCCAGTATTTAAACTCCTACGTAGTGCACTATGTAGGGAGCAGGGAGCCGTTTGAGAGAAGATTGGTGCTAAATAAAACTGGCGGTGGTGATGTGGAGACCAAGAAGAGCTCATAAAGTGAAGGTATTGCGTTAAACCGTGCTGCAACATCACATGTTTATTGTTATATGACAAAAAGTTCCGACATTCATGAAATGCCCACAGTGGACAACGATGGGTGACCAGACGTTCTCCTTATTCAGTGGTCCATGGTTGCTTGGTAATGACACCATGATCTAAAGGAACTGCATTTTTTGGTGGAACACTTGTTTAGATTGTTAGTAATAACGTTTCTCAATAAATAATTAAAATAATTATATTTTATGTTGGCCGCTGTTTTATAACAGCAGTTATCCACTCGAGGCCGTGCGTTACAGTGATTTAACTACAGGGAGGCGAGTTTCACTCCGCTTCACGTCGTGCCTAACACCACCCTTCCCCGTGGTTAAACCGCGGTAACGCACAGCCTCCAGGGGTTTATTGAAGTTATTAAATAGAAGTTATTATGAAATATTTAACAGAAAAATATATTTATCAGAAAAATGCACAATAATTAAATCTATTATCAGATGTCTGAGGGTCAGTGAGTCACTCGTCACCTTCATTCCAGCTTCCATTCTTTTCAGGAGACCCACTTTCAGCTCCTCAAAGAACCTGCAGACACACCTCCAAAGCTCAGTCTTAGAAGCTGGTTGATGATTTTCTGAAGTGATCAAACCCATTCAGCAGTGTTGAGGTCTGGACTCTGGGACGGTCAGTCCATCGTTCAGCTTCTTTGTGTGGTCAGTCTTGATCTTCTCAGCCATGTGTTTGGGGTCATTATCCTGCCGTAGGCTAAGAAGGTCCTGCATGATGATGGACTTCAATCCGAAACTGATCTCCAGCTCCAGATGTTGTTCTCCATCCTCAGACCTGCTCTGGTCCTCCTCCGATGTCGACTGAGGATCTGAAGACTCTTTCATGGCTTCGGCGGCGTCCGTGCTGCCTTCTGTTCCCTCCACAGATCTCAGATCTTCAGTCCATAAAGCCTTCTCCACATCTCAGACGGTCAGCCTGGTGTTCCACTGCAGATGTTCTCGTCTCCTTTTCTCAGTGAGGTTCTTCTTGATCAGCTACATGTCCTTTCTGACCCACAGCGCTGAGTGGTCTTCTCACAGTTGAAGGATGGACAGAAACACCTGTGGATGTTTTCAGATCTGAAGCAGCTTGATGTTCTCCTCTCTTTCAGAGATCAAAGCTTTCCGTGCTGTTTATCTGATGGGGGGCAGTTCTGGGGTCGACCAGGTCTTCCAGGTGGTTGTTAGGAGTCACGGTTTCTCTGGAGCTTTTAATCGGTTCCTTCATTCTGCGAGTGGAGTATCTGATATATGATCATCTCACAGAAATCTCCTAAAAAAGATTTTCAGTTGCCTGAAATTTTGAATGGAAATTAAACAAATAGGGGTCTCTCATTTTTTCAAGTGCTATAATAATAATAATAATAATAATAATAATAATACACTACTGCCTAAAACTAAAGTGCCACTGGTTCTGGTATGTGTGTGTATATACATTTTATATATGTTTGTATGTAAATGGAATGAGGGCGCGTGCGCTGCCTTTAAATCCCCAGATTTTTGTTTAAGGCGCGCGTGGGGGGCGGGATTAATCACTCAGACAGACCCTTTATCCGGCAGATGGCGCCGCAGAGAACCCCCCCCCCCCCCCCCCCCCCCCCCCACCTCCCCACCTCCCCACCCAATCAGCGCGTGCACGCGCGCCTCTGCTGTAATCCTCTCGCGCTGCCGCGGCTCATCATTGTTCCTCAGCATTTCGGCGTTCGGAGCGGAGCAGCATGTCCGGCGCGAGCTTCCAGGGCACGAGGAGCATTCCGCACCTCACGGTGAGACACGCACGCGCACTCCGCGTGGATTAAAGCCCCGAGCGTTAGCATAGCGCAGATTATCTCACATAATCCCGCCTTCGGCATAAAAACGGCGAAGAGCGGAGGCGCGAGCGCGCGCGAGGGAACCGAGCAGATCGCACGCGCCCGATAGGCTGAATGAATGTCTATAAAAGCCTTTAGCGCGCGCTTGACGCGTCACCGCGCAAGAATCTGTAAAAAAGGGGGCGGGGCAACGAAAGACAGGTGCAGGTACAATTAAAAAGGGGGAGGGGCAGAAACGATGACGCAAATCAGGGTTCATTCATTCACTCCTGTAATAATGACCAAGGGGTCCAGTTGCCATGGAAACATAACAGCGTGCAAGGCCACGACCACAGCAGCGTGGAGGAGCGCGTGCGTTTGGTTTCAGGCAGATTGATATCATTTAGGAAACATCGATGATGGAATATCGTTACAGTCACATCAAAGCTTCATAACCATCTATTCCCCTCAATCTCTCCCTCTCTCTCTCTCCCTCTCTCTCTCTCTCTCTCTCTCTCTCTAGCTGTCTGGCTATCACTCTCTCTCTCTCTCTATCTCTCTCGCTCTCTCTCTCTCTCTCCTTCTCTCTCTCCTTCTCTCTCTCTCTCTCACTCTCATTCTCTCTCCTTCTCTCTCTCCTTCTCTCTCTCTCTCTCCCTCTCTCTCTCTCTCCTTCTCTCTCTCTCTCTCTCCTTCTCTCTCTCCTTCTCTCTCTCTCTCTCACTCTCTCATTCTCTCTGTCTCTCTCTCTCACTCTCTCCATTCCTCCCTCCCTCTCTCTCTCACTGTCTCTCTGTCTCTCTCTCTCTCTCTCTCTCTCTCTCTCTCTCTCTCTCTCTCTATTCCTCTCTCTCTCTCTCTCTCTCTATTCCTCCCTCTCTCTCTCCCTCTCTCTCTCCCTCTCTCTCCCTCTCTCTCCCTCTCTCATTCTCTCTGTCTCTCTCTCTCACTCTCTCCATTCCTCCCTCCCTCTCTCTCTCACTCTCTCTCTGTCTCTCTCTCTCTCTCTATTCCTCCCTCCCTCTTGCTGTCTCTCTCTCTCTGTCTGTCTGTCTCTCACTCTCACTATTCCTCTCTCTCTCTCTGTATCTCTTTCTCTCTATTCCTCCCTCCCTCTCACTCTGTCTCTCTCTCTCTCTGTCTGTCTCTCTCTCACTCTCACTATTCCTCCCTCCCTCTCGCTCTGTCTCTCTCTCTCTCTCACTATTCCTCTCTCTCTCTCTGTCTCTCTCACTATTCCTCTCTCTCTCTGTATCTCTCTCTGTATCTCTCTCTCTCTCTCTCTCTCTCTCTCTCTCTCTCTCTCAGAGTGAGCGGCTGCTGATTAAAGGAGGACGAGTGGTGAACGATGACCAGTCGTTTTATGCTGATGTTTATGTGGAGGACGGAGTCATCAAGTAAGATTGTCACTGAGAGGCGGAACTTAGACGCTGCTAATTATTCATCTCATATAAATATGATTGAACACAGTTTATTCACTGACCATAAAAGCAGTATTTCACTGCACAGTGCTGGAGGTGGTGTTTATTAACTGCTCTGTGTGCTAATAGAGTTTTGCTTCATTAGCTGCTCTGTGTGCTAATATAGGTGATGTTATTTAACAGCTCTGTGTGCTAATATAGGTGGTGTTCTTTAACTGCTCTGTGTGCTAATATAGGCGGCGTTCTTTAACTGCTCTGTGTGCTAATGTAGGCGTTGTTCTTTAACTGCTCTGTGTGCTAATATAGGCAGCGTTCTTTAACTGGTCTGTGTGCTAATATAGGTGATGTTCTTTAACTGTTCTGTGCGCTAATATAGGTGGCGTTCTTTAACTGGTCTGTGTGCTAATATAGGTGGTGTTCTTTAACTGCTCTGT
This sequence comes from Pygocentrus nattereri, assembly GCF_015220715.1. NCBI lineage: Eukaryota > Metazoa > Chordata > Actinopteri > Characiformes > Serrasalmidae > Pygocentrus > Pygocentrus nattereri. The sequence continues at coordinate 8,066,294 of NC_051232.1, forward strand.
GCGCTAATATAGGTGGCGTTCTTTAACTGCTCTGTGCGCTAATATAGGTGGCGTTCTTTAACTGGTCTGTGTGCTAATATAGGTGGTGTTCTTTAACTGCTCTGTGTGCTAATATAGGTGGCGTTCTTTAACTGCTCTTTGTGCTAATATAGGTGGCGTTCTTTAACTGCTCTGTGTGCTAATATAGGTGATGTTCTTTAACTGCTCTGTGTGCTAATATAGGCAGCGTTCTTTAACTGCTCTGTGTGCTAATATAGGTGATGTTCTTTAACTGCTCTGTGTGCTAATATAGGTGATGTTCTTTAACTGCTCTGTGTGCTAATATAGGTGGCGTTCTTTAACTGCTCTGTGTGCTAATATAGGTGGCGTTCTTTAACTGCTCTGTGCGCTAATATAGGTGGCGTTCTTTAACTGGTCTGTGTGCTAATATAGGTGGCGTTCTTTAACTGGTCTGTGTGCTAATATAGGCGGCGTTCTTTAACTGCTCTGTGTGGTAATATAGGCGGCGTTCTTTAACTGCTCTGTGTGCTAATAGAGTTTTGCTTCATTAGCTGCTCTGTGTGCTAATATAGGTGGCGTTCTTTAACTGCTCTGTGTGCTAATATAGGTGATGTTCTTTAACTGCTCTGTGTGCTAATATAGGCGTTGTTCTTTAACTGCTCTGTGTGCTAATATAGGCGGCGTTCTTTAACTGCTCTGTGTGCTAATATAGGCGGCGTTCTTTAACTGCTCTGTGTGCTAATATAGGCGGCGTTCTTTAACTGCTCTGTGTGCTAATATAGGCGTTGTTCTTTAACTGCTCTGTGTGCTAATATAGGCGGCGTTCTTTAACTGCTCTGTGTGCTAATATAGGCGTTGTTCTTTAACTGCTCTGTGTGCTAATATAGGTGGCGTTCTTTAACTGCTCTTTTTGCTAATATAGGTGGCGTTCTTTAACTGCTCTGTGTGCTAATATAGGTGGTGTTCTTTAACTGCTCTGTGTGCTAATATAGGTGGCGTTCTTTAACTGCTCTGTGTGCTAATATAGGCGGCGTTCTTTAACTGCTCTGTGTGCTAATATAGGTGGCGTTCTTTAACTGCTCTTTGTGCTAATATAGGTGGCGTTCTTTAACTGCTCTGTGTGCTAATATAGGTGGCGTTCTTTAACTGCTCTGTGTGCTAATATAGGTGGCGCTCTTTAACTGCTCTGTGTGCTAATATAGGTGGCGTTCTTTAACTGCTCTGTGTGCTAATATAGGCGGCGTTCTTTAACTGCTCTGTGTGCTAATGTAGGCGGCGTTCTTTAACTGCTCTGTGTGCTAATGTAGGCGTTGTTCTTTAACTGCTCTGTGTGCTAATATAGGCGTTGTTCTTTAACTGCTCTGTGTGCTAATATAGGCGTTGTTCTTTAACTGCTCTGTGTGCTAATATAGGCGTTGTTCTTTAACTGCTCTGTGTGCTAATATAGGCGTTGTTCTTTAACTGCTCTGTGTGCTAATAGAGTTTTGCTTCATTAGCTGCTCTTTGTGCTAATATAGTTGGCGTTCTTTAACTGCTCTGTGTGCTAATATAGGTGGCGTTCTTTAACTGCTCTGTGTGCTAATATAGGTGGCGTTCTTTAACTGCTCTGTGTGCTAATATAGGTGGCGTTCTTTAACTGCTCTGTGTGCTAATATAGGTGGCGTTCTTTAACTGCTCTGTGTGCTAATATAGGTGCCGTTCTTTAACTGCTCTGTGTGCTAATTTAGGCGTTGTTCTTTAACTGCTCTGTGTGCTAATATAGGTGGCGTTCTTTAACTGCTCTGTGTGCTAATATAGGTGGCGTTCTTTAACTGCTCTGTGTGCTAATATAGGTGGCGTTCTTTAACTGCTCTGTGTGCTAATATAGGTGGCGTTCTTTAACTGCTCTGTGTGCTAATATAGGCGGCGTTCTTTAACTGCTCTGTGTGCTAATATAGGCGGCGTTCTTTAACTGCTCTGTGTGCTAATATAGGTGATGTTTTCCATCTCCCTTTTGGGCTAATAGAGAGAGTGCTCCTTAACGACTATCCAGTTGTAGGGAGAGGTAGAGTCAGTGTATTGTTGGGTTTCTCAGTTTAAGTTGTGTAAATAGTTTTTGGCTCACCTCATCTTCAAAATAGTTTTCTTCAGGTTCCTGTTGTGCTGATGTTACTTGAACATCCTTTGCAGACAGGTTGGAGAGAACCTTGTCGTCCCTGGTGGGGTGAGGGTGGTGGAGGCAGAGGGTCGCATGGTCATCCCCGGCGGCATCGACACCAACACCTGCCTGAACAAGGCTTACCTGGATAGCCCACCTGTGGATGACTTTTACCAGGGAACCAAAGCAGCACTGGCTGGAGGAACCACGATGATCAGTGAGTCAACACCAACACTATTACAATCCAATCACAATCCAGCACCCTAGTATAGCATGGCTTGTGCTGCACCGGGCTTAAGAAGGACGCCAGACTTTTTTAAAATCCTTTTCTCAGTTGAGCTTTTCAGCTGGACTCCTTAGTCTCTCGGGCTGCTGCTCATCCCTCTCTGCTCTTTTTAAAAGGCCCTCACACTGCCAGCCAGATCAGCATCAGCTGCCACTCATTAGGTGTAGTATGAGCATCTGAGTCGACAGGGAACCAGAGCTCGTTGCTTCGCCTCCCTGTCACCGCCCCCGCTCGGCAGCTTGGCCGCCCATGTCAAACATAAGGCAAATTAAAGTGGCCTCACTGCGGGACTGGAGGTGGTACCCAGGACCGGGGACTCCCTCCCTCACTCACTGTTCTCTCCAGGGTTTGTCCTCACTCTAAGTGCTCCGCCATCCTGCCGGCTCTCACGGCTGTCATCGGGGCCTGGGGATTGGCACCTGACACCCATTAAAATCCAAACTCCATCAATATCAGTATTATAATTCAGTTACAGTCCACATCACCAGTATAATTCACCAGTTTTAAGTAGGTCTTTGTAGCTGCAACTCTTTCATGTGTGCATGCTGTTTTATTAAGATGTGTGGTCTCAATCATTGAAGCCAATAATCCATTATGAGAAATTTCTTGGTGAAAACAGATCTTCTGTAGACATGTGGTATCTCTGTATCTCTATAATGTCCAGTGTTGCACTTCTTTTCACTCTGCAGTTGATCATGTGACCCCTCAGCCTGGAACCAGTCTTCTGCAGGTGTTCGAGCAGTGGCAAGAAGTAGCGGACAGGAAGTGCTGCTGTGATTACTCTCTGCATGTGGACATCCCTCAGTGGGACGAGGGTGTGAAGGATGAGCTGGAGGTGCTGGTCCAGGAAAAAGGTACTCATGCATTTAGTTTGAGTTAGTGTGCTGTTTTAAATTCAGCTGTGTCCTAATTCAAGAGCTGTATCCTTTGAAGGACGTGGTCTACAAAGGCGTGTGCTTCGAAGGCCGTGTAGACCCATGACTGAACTGAGATGCTTCTCTCTGGCTGCTCTTTGCTCCCTAAAACAAAACAAAATATTAGCATCAGTTTTGCTTCAGAGCACATTGGCTTTTTTTTAACACTTGCATCAATAGCTGGTTGATTCTCTTTAAACCCAATGCTTACATTTAAAGTGTCTCCTCAGCCATTGTTGCCTACTCTTCTGACTTTGCCATGTTCTTGAATCCTTGCCAGCATGCAATGAACCTCTGGATGTGTTGGATCCACCTGTTGGATCCTTCGTTGCCATGGAAACAAAAGACACATGTCTCGCCCCGCTATGAAGGAGCCATTGAAATGGAATAGGCTAGTCGTGCCACTGTGACACATTCGGCCTTTAAATGCAGTCTCTGAAGGAAGCAGCCCCTGATTTGGGATGCAGCATTCATCTAAATATCTCCCTAAGCATTTGTCCAATCTAGCTGTTTATTATTTAGTTACATTTATCTGAGTACACAAATTCAAAGTGGTCCATTTTTCACCAATCTGACTCTTTTTCCTGACCAGAGAATGAAATGCCTTCAAGCCAGGAATTTTGCACGCTAAGTTGTCCCGCCATTTTTGAGATAACAACAGCATTCTGGAAGGTTCGGTCTGATCGGGAATTGTGTGCTTGTATATAGCTTTTTGATCTAAAATACAGTTTTCGTACAATCTTCATTAAACTTTTCCCGTGGGGCCACGACTGTCTACTGTACTTCAGTTCAACTGAATGACAGCGTTTCGCATATACTATCTCAGAGCAGGCCCCTGAGCACAAATTCAGTGTTGTTCTGACCCACACTCCTCTGTGTGTCGTTTTCTCATCCCTCTTTGCTCCCTTAGAGTCCCATTCATTTTGGCCCAGCCCTATTATTTCCTTTGCCTAACAGGTACCAAAATGCATGTACTCACTCAGGGCAGATCAGCCAAGCTTTGATCCATGTCCACACTGATCTGCACTCCTCTATGTGTCGTTTTTCCAGCCCTCCTTCCTCATACAGACTCCCATAGATTTTCAATATGTAGCTAACATTTGGTAACTCCCTAAGAATGACCCAATAAACACCCTATACACCATGGCAACTGCCTAGCAACACGTTACTGACCACCTTGGATGCAATGGCAACTGCCTTGGAATCACTTGGAATTTCATAGCAGCCACCTAGCAACACTCTACCAACCACTTCAGATATCATAGCAACTGCCTAGCAAAACCTTAGCAAACAGTTGGAATATCATAGCAACCATGTACCAACCCCTGTAATACCATAGCAACCACCTAGCAAAACTCTAGCAATCACCATGGGTACCATAGCAACCACCTAGCAACACCTTTGCAACAATCTGTAATACCATAGCAACAACCTAGCAACACCTAAGCAAACACCTGGGATGCCATAGCAACCACCTAACAATACATTAGCAGTGATCTCAGATACTATAGCAACCGCCGAACAACACCTTAGCAGTCGCTGGGCATATCATCACAACCACTCAGCAACACCTTTGCAACAATCTGTAATATCATAGCAATAACCTAGCAACACCTAAGCAAAGCAACTGCCTAGCAACACCTTAGCTATGACCTCAGATACTATATCAACCACCTAGCAACACCTTAGCAATTACCTGGGATTCCATCAGAACTACCTGGGATACTATAACAACTGCCTAGCATTCACCTGGAATCCCACAGCAACTACCTATTAATACTCCTGGCAACACCTTAGCAACCATTCTCAAATCCCTTAAGCTGCTTAATCACTCCGGATTTTCTTTAGTAATGCACTATTCTAGTTAATTAAGTGCAGCCAGTTCTCACATTTTCACGGCTGATATACTAAACCATGCGCTGAACCACAGGATCAAGCTATCAGGTATATTATCTATAGATAACGTCAGATATAGCACCTTCTGTTCACACACAGATTTTTCCCCAAACATTTACGGAAAGAAAAACAGCTGGATGGAGAGTTTCTGTGGAGTCGGTCTGAAGGACGTTTTGTGCAGAGTGATCTGATGAGCGGTCAGCACTCTTCTGTGAACAGGCACAGCCAAGCTGATGCTGCAGGAGGAGTTTATGAAGCACCATCATTTGGTTGGAGAAATGTCTGAATTTAACTCCTTTTGGCGACGCTGAAACGGCCTTTAACCTTTTCTCCTCCCACATTTTCAGGAATCAACTCATTCCAGGTGTACATGGCCTACAAAGACTTATTCCAAATGACGGACACTCAGGTTAGCATGGCACACACTACAGATGCCACAGTCCACTCACCCTGCAATCTCAAAACAAACCGACTTTAAAATCGTCTCTCATTCTTTCTCTTCCTATGTCTCTCTCTCTCTCTCTCTCTCTCTCTCTCTCTCTCTCTCTCTCTCTCTCTCTCTCTCTCAGCTCTATGAGGCTTTTTCTTTCCTGAGCAATTTGGGTGCGGTGGTGTTGGTACATGCGGAGAATGGAGACCTAATAGCACAGGTGACAGCATGATTGAGTGAGTGGGTGAGTGAGTGATCAAGTAAGCGAGAGATTGAGTAAGTGAGTGATTGAGTGAGTGAACGAATGAATGGCTAATTGAGTGAGGTGAATAAACAAGTGATCAAGTGAAGAAATTAGTGATCAAGTGACCTAGTGAGTGTGAGTGAGTGAACAAATGAGTGATCAAGTGTTTGAGTGAGTGTGAACAAATTAGGGATCGGGTGGTTGAGTGAGTGATCGAGTGAGAGAGAGATCGAGTGAGTGAGTCAGTGAGTGAGTGAGTGAGTGATCAAGTGAGGGAATAAATAAGTGATCAGGTGAATGAATGAGTGATCAAGCAAGCGAGTGATTGAGTAAGTCTGTGAACGAGTGGTCGAGTGAGCGAACTAATGAATGTGTGAGTGAGTGATCAAATAAGTGTGTGGACTTTGAGTGAGTGAATGAGGGATCGAGTGAGTGAATGATCACGGGAGTGTGAGTGAATGGGTGAGTGAACAAATGAACGAGTGAACAAGTAAGTGGATAGGTGAATGAATGTGTGCGCTCAACTGATTGAGTGATCGAGTGAGTGATCGAGTGAGTGAGTGAATGTGTGCTTGAGTGAGTGAACAAATGAGTGAGTGAGTGATCGAGTGAGTGGGTGAATTAATGAGTGAGTGAGTGAGTGAGTCGAGAGATGATTTGTTCCAAGTCATTTTAGGTCATTTTTATTGATCCAATCATCATGAAAGTTGGAAACAATGTAAACTGGTGATATGATGTTTTGTTCTGACAGCAGCGATTCGTTCGTGACCGTAATTACGATGATATTAGATCATATAACTAAAGAAATGTTTGTGTTTCAGGAGCAAAAGAAGATTTTGGAGATGGGCATCACTGGGCCAGAGGGTCACCCACTTAGCCGCCCAGAGGAAGTAAGATTCACTGTCCATTTAGCTAATGAATCAATCACCTAGTCACCAGATGTGCCAATTAACATACTAATAATTGTTGAACACACTTGGCGTTTCTCCAGCTGCACAGACAGCTGTGATGAATCTAACGCTGCTCTGATTGGCTCTGATAGCTGGAGGCAGAGGCTGTGTTTCGGGCCATCACCATCGGCAACCGGGTCAACTGCCCTGTCTACATCACCCGTGTGATGAGCAAGAGTGCAGCCGACACACTAACCCAGGCACGCAGGAAAGGTGTGTGTGTGTGTGTGTGTGTGTGTGTGTGTGTGTGTGTGTGTGTGTGTGCTTGTGTTGCTAACAAGCAATGGAAGGTTATACCCACCAACTAGCATGATGCACACTGCATGCGTTTTCTTCAGATGCGTTCTGCCTTAAGTGGTGCCGGAGTTACTAGCTCCCTCTCTCTCCTGACTGGTTGTCCTCCTGACCGTCTCTCTCTCCAGGCTGTGTGGTGTTTGGAGAGCCGCTTACGGCAAGTTTGGCCACTGATGGCTCGCATTACTGGAACCGGAACTGGGCAAAGGCGGCGGCATGTGTGACCTCACCGCCTCTCAGCCCGGACCCCACCACCCCCCAACACCTGCACACACTGCTCGCATGGTGAGATGAAACACCTACACACACACACACCTAGACACAAACACCTTCACACACACTGGCACACCTAGACACACCAACACACACACTAACACACCCAACACCTACACACATACTAAAACACATACATACAGGAGCAACACCTACTCACAACAACCTACGCACACTCACCAACAAACCTACACACACTAACATCTACACACACACACACACCAACACCTACACACACATCAACAACACCTACAAACACACCAACCTACACATACACCAACACAAATACACACACTAACAACATACCTACACACACCCCAACACCTATACATCTACAAACACCAGCACACCTACAAACCTACATACAACCCCAATTCCAGTGAAGTTGGGACGTTGTGTAAAACGTAAATAAAAACAGAATACGATGATTTGCAAATCCTTTTCAACCTATATTCAGTTGAATACACTACAAAGACAAGATATTTAATGTTCAAACAGATAAACTTTATTGTTTTTTGCAAATATTCACTCATTTTGAATTTGATGCCTGCAACATGTTCCAAAGAAGTTGGGACAGGGGCAACAAAAGACTGGGAAAGTTGAGGAATGCTCAAAAAACACCTGTTTGGAACATTCCACAGGTGAACAGGTTCATTGGAAACAGGTGAGGGTCATGATTGGGTATAAAGGGAGCATCCCTGAAAGGCTCAGTTGTTCACAAGCAAGGACGGGCGAGGTTCACCACTTTGTGAACAACTGCGTGAGCAAATAGTCCAACAGTTTAAGAACAACGTTTCTCAACGTGCAACTGCAAGGAATTTAGGGATTTCGTCACCTACAGTCCATAATATCATCAAAAGATTCAGAGAATCTGGAGAAATCTCTGCAAGTAAGCAGCAAGGCAGAAAACCAGCACTGAATGCCCGTGACCTTCGAACCCTCAGGCGGCACTGCATTAAAAACCGGCATCATTCTGTAACGGATATTATCACATGGGCTCAGGAACACTCCAGAAAACCATCGTCAGTGAACACAGTTCGTCGCTCCATCTACAAGTGCAAGTTAAAACTCTGCCATGCAAAGCGAAAGCCAGATATCAACACCACCCAGAAACGCAGCCGGCTTCTCTGGGCCTGAGCTCATCTGAGATGGACTGACGCAGAGTGGAAAAGTGTCCTGTGGTCTGACGAGTCCACACTTCACACTGTTTTTGGAAATCATGGACGTCGTGTCCTCCGGGCCAAAGAGGAAAAGGATTGTTATCAGTGCAAAGTTCAAAAGCCAGCATCTCTGATGGTGTGATGGTGTGTTAGTGCCCATGGCAGGGGTAACTTGCACATCTGTGAAGGCACCATTAATGCTGAAAGGTACATACAGGTTTTGGAGCAACATCTGCTGCCATCCAAGCAACGTCTTTTTCAGGGATGTCCTGCTTATTTCAGCAAGACAATGCCAAGCCACATTCTGCACGTGTTACAACAGCGTGGCTTTGTAGTAAATGAGTGCGGGTACTAGACTGACCTGCCTGCAGTCCAGACCTGTCTCCCATTGAAAATGTGTGGCACATTATGAAGTGCAAAATACGACAACGGAGACCCCGGACTGTTGAGCTACTGAAGCTGTACATCAAGCAAGAATGGGAAAGAATTCCACCTACAAAGCTTCAACAATCAGTGTCCTCAGTTCCCAAATGCTTATTGAGTGTTGTTAAAAGGAAAGGTGATGTAACACAGTGGTAAACACGCCCCTGTCCCAACTTCTTTGGAACGTGTTGCAGGCATCAAATTCAAAATTAGTGAATATTTGCAAAAAACAATAAAGTTTATCCATTTGAACATTAAATATCTCATCTTTGTAGTGAATTCTATTCAATATAGGTTGAAAAGGATTTGCAGATCATCGTCTTTTGTTTTTATTTATGTTTTACACAACGTCCCAACTTCATTGGAATTGGGGTTGTACACTAACCACCTGCACACACACACACACACTAACATCACACCTACACACACACTAACAACCTGCACACATACAAACACACCTACACACACACACACAAACATACCTACACACACACACCAACATCTACACATCTACAAACACCAGCACACCTACAAAACCTAATCCTACATACACCAACACACCTGCACACACACCAACACATGCTAACAACATACCTACACACAATAACCTCCACACACTAACCTACACACACTAACAACATACCTACACACACCAGCACACCTACATACACTAACACACCAACACCCTGCACACACACAAACACACCTACATACACACCAACATACCTACACACACCAACATACCTACACACACCAACATACCTACACACACACACACTTGCAAACACACTAACTCACCCACACACACCAACATCTACACACATGCGTACATTCACATCAACACACCTAGACACACAAACCAACAACCTACACACACACCCACACACAATAACACACCTGCACCAGCGATCCATGCATCTTTCCCACATCTTGCATCCCTTTTTTATCTGAGAATGTAATGAAGACACAGTCCTGCTTTTACACAATGTCTGTAGAGCCCAGTGACATCATCCCCTGTAAATACTGCACACATCTGATGTTGTCATATGGGAGGTGGTTTTACCCAGTCTCCCCTCTCTCTGCCTCGGAGCCTTAGTTTCATTCATTTAGTTTAATTGAAATAATCTCACAGACCGAGGTATTTGGAGTTGCGTGAGTGTGAGTGTGTGTGCACTCCTACCTTTTTTTTTCTGGCCCAGTTTCCAGAAATAGAAAAAGGGTTTTGGCTCCTGTTTCCATGGTTACAGTGCAACCCCCCCCCCCACCCCCGCCCAACACAAAGGCTCCAAGGCAGACTGGATTGTGGGAGATGATGTCACTGCGATGAAATGTTTTCTCAGGAACACACATACACACATTTTTGTCATTCAGCAAGGTGTGTGTGTGTGTGTGTGTGTGTGATGAAGCTGAATTTGTGTTTGAAGGGTTTAAACTCACTGCCCCCTCATTCTGCTGCTGCTGAACGAGGACCCCTAGTGGACAGAGTGAGGAGAAACACCCCAGTCTTTACTAAAACACAGAACCAGATTAAAAATCGCACCATCAGATTTACTGTAACGTTAAAGTCCGTGTTTTCACTCCAGAGTGAAAATCCTTAATGCTTGTATATCTTTTTATAGTTTGTCTACGCACAAATTTGTGTGAAGTGAAGGAGTGAAAGATTTCTTGTGCTCCAGCCTCTGAGTTCTCTGACGGTTGACGCCCTCCTCTGTGTAGCCGCGTATTCAGCACTCGGTCGCTGCTGTACAACTTCGGCCGTCGCACTTCATTAATCAAAAACATTTCTAACAAGTTTTGCTGTTTGTAATGTTGCATTATGTTCTGTAGTCAAGCACAGTTTGACACACTACTGACATTACTGTGTTATATCTACTTGCACTGTTGAATCTTGTAGACTGTGGAAGCTGCTGTGGTCAGTTGTTCAGCTCAGTCCATCCCTGCATAAGCATAGAGAGGAGCATTATCTGGCACTGTAATAACACCGCACAAATACTGTATTAGCACATTATTCATAGTGTATTAACATGGTTGCAACACTGGTGGTCTGTGTGTGGTAGGGTGTGTGTGGTGGTATGTGTGTGGGGCTATATGAATACTGTGTGTGGGGTTTTAACATTGGTCTTTATGGTGGTACTGTATTAACACTGGCGGCCTATCTGTGCTGCATTTACAATGGTAGTCTGTGTGTGGACTTGTATTAACACTAATGGTCTGCATGTGTGGTGCTGTATTAAGATGGGTGGTCTATGTATGGTGGTCTGTATGTCGGGCTGTATTAATACTGTGGTGGTCTGTATGTTGGGCTGTATTAACACTGTGGTGGTCTGTGGTGGTTTCTGTCTTGCGCCGTATTAACACTCTATGTGGTGCCATGTTGACGCTGGTTGTCTATACGATGTGGTCTGTGTGTGGAGTTGTAAAAACACTGGTGGTCTGTGTGTGGTGCTATATTTACGCCGGTGGTCTGTGTGTGGTGGTGGGTATGTGGCACTGTATTATTATTAATATTTCTTTCTGATGTCATCTGTAATGGCGCTGTATCAACATTGTGGTGGTCTATGTGTGCGGTGCTATATTAACTGAGAAGGTCTTTGTGGTGGTCTGTGTGTGGTACTTTATGAATGCTGTGGTTTTCTGTGTTTGGTACTGTAGTAACACAGCTGGACTGTATGTGTGATGCTGTATTAACACTGGTGGTCTTTGTGTGGCACTGAATTAGTGTGGTGCTTTATTAACACTGTAGTGATCTTTTTGTGGTGGTGCTATATTAACACTGGAGGTCTGTGGGTGGGCAATATTAACCCTGTGGTAGTCTCTGTGTGTTGGTCTGTATGTGGTGCTGTTTTAACCCTGTGGTGGTCTGTTTCTGATGGTCTCTGTCTTGTGCCGTGGTAACACTGGTCCCTGTGTGGCACTGTATTAACACTGGGTTGTTCTTTGTGTGGTGGTCTCTGTGCGTGTGTAGTGGTGATCTGCAGGTGGTGGGCAGCGGTCACTGTGCATACAGCACTGCTCAGAAGGCCATCGGGAAAGATAACTTCACCTTGATTCCTGAAGGAACTAACGGATTGGAGGAGCGCATGGGCTTTGTCTGGGACCGAGCCGCGGTATGTGTGTGATATATACACACAGTATGGACAGTATGTGAAAGGTCAGTTCTGTTGTCTGACCGAGTGGCTATTTCTCTCTGATGGCTTCAGGCTTTGGGGAAAATGGATGAGAATCAGTTTGTGGCTGTTACGAGCACCAACGCTGCAAAAATATTCAACCTCTACCCCCGCAAGGGCCGGATCGCCGTCGGGTCAGACGCAGATATCGTCATTTGGGATCCAGATCGGATCAAAACCATCACCGCCAAACTCCAGCAATCTGTATGAACTTTAGAACCATTACAGTCTAATCATTTCATCAGTCTACAGTGCCAAATTAAAACGGTCACTGGCAAATTACATCAATTCTTTATCAGAATAGATTTACAGTCTAACTGGTCTAATCAATCAATCTAAATCAAGTCTAATCGGTCTCCCTGTCTCTCTCTCTCTCTAGGCTCTGGAGTATAATATTTTTGAGGGGATGGAGTGTAGAGGTGTCCCAGTGTTGGTGGTCAGTCAAGGCCGGGTGGTGTATGAGGATGATAAACTAAATGTCCAGCAGGGAACTGGACGCTTCATCCCAAGGAAACCGTTCCCGGACCATGCCTACCAGCGCATCAACACCCGAAACAAGGTCAGAGGCCTAAATCACACATTAACTCTGAAAACAACCTTATACACCTCCACCACGGTCAACAATGGAACAAGCCTACACACTTTACTCACACATCAGCGCTGAAACAAGCTTATATACCGCAATCAGACATCAGCGCTAAAACAAGCTTATATACCACAATCAGACATGAGCACTGAAACAAGCTTATATACCGCAATCCGACATCAGCGATGAAACAAGCTTATATACTGCAATCCGACATCAGTGCTAAAACAAGCTTATATACCACAATCAGACATCAGCGCTGAAACAAGCTTATATACCGCAATCCGACATCAGCGCTGAAACAAGCTTATATTCCTCAATCAGACATCAGCAGTAAAACAAGCTTATATACCGCAATCAGACATCAGCGCTGAAACAAGCTTATATACCTCAATCAGACATCAGTGCTAAAACAAGCTTATATACCACAATCAGACATCAGCACTGAAACAAGCTTATATACCGCAATCCGACATCAGCGCTGAAACAAGCTTATATACCGCAATCAGACATCAGCGCTGAAACAAGCTTATATACCTCAATCAGACATCAGCAGTAAAACAATCTTATATACCTCAATCAGACATCAGCTCTGAAACAAGCTTATATATCTCAATCAGACATGAGCACTAAAACAAGCTTATATAATTCAGTCAGACATCAGCAGTAAAACAAGCTTATATACCGCAATCAGACATCAGCGCTGAAACAAGCTTATATAATTCAATCATACATCAACGCTGAAACAAGCTTATATACTGCAATCAGACATCAGCGCTGAAACAAGCTTATATACCTCAATCAGACATCAGTGCTGAAACAAGCTTATATAATTCAATCAGACATCAGCTCTGAAACAAGCTTATATAATTCAGTCAGACATCAGCAGTGTAAAACAAGCTAATATACCGCAATCAGACATCAGCGCTAAAACAAGCTTATATACCTCAATCAGACATCAGCGCTGAAACAAGCTTATATACCGCAATCAGACATCAGCACTGAAACAAGCTTATATACCGCAATCAGACATCAGCAGTAAAACGAGCTAATATACCGCAATCAGACATGAGCACTAAAACAAGCTTATATACTGTAATCAGACATGCGCACTAAAACAAGCTTATATAATTCAGTCAGACATCAGCAGTAAAACAAGATAATATACCTCAATCAGACATCAACGCTAAAACAAGCTTATATACCACAATCAGACATCAGCGCTGAAACAAGCTTATATACTGTAATCAGACATGAGCACTAAAACAAGCTTATATAATTCAGTCAGACATCAGCAGTAAAACAAGCTAATATACCGCAATCAGACATGAGCACTTAAACAAGCTTATATACCTCAATCAGACATCAGCAGTAAAACAAGCTTATATACCTCAATCAGACATCAGCTCTGAAACAAGCTTATATATCTCAATCAGACATGAGCACTAAAACAAGCTTATATAATTCAGTCAGACATCAGCGCTGAAACAAGCTTATATACCGCAATCAGACATCAGCGCTGAAACAAGCTTATATAATTCAATCAGACATCAGCGCTGAAACAAGCTTATATACCTCAATCAGACATCAGTGCTGAAACAAGCTTATATAATTCAGTCAGACATCAGCAGTGTAAAACAAGCTAATATACCGCAATCAGACATGAGCACTAAAACAAACTTATATACCGCAATCAGACATCAGCGCTAAAACAAGCTTATATACCACAATCAGACATCAGCGCTGAAACAAGCTTATATAATTCAATCATACATCAGCGCTGAAATAAGCTTATATAATTCAGTCAGACATCAGCAGTAAAACAAGCTAATATACCGCAATCAGACATGAGCACTTAAACAAGCTTATATACCTCATTCAGACATCAGCAGTAAAACAAGCTTATATACCTCAATCAGACATCAGCTCTGAAACAAGCTTATATATCTCAATCAGACATGAGCACTAAAACAAGCTTATATAATTCAGTCAGACATCAGCGCTGAAACAAGCTTATATACCGCAATCAGACATCAGCGCTGAAACAAGCTTATATAATTCAATCAGACATCAACGCTGAAACAAGCTTATATACCTCAATCAGACATCAGTGTTGAAACAAGCTTATATAATTCAGTCAGACATCAGCAGTGTAAAACAAGCTAATATACCGCAATCAGACATGAGCACTAAAACAAACTTATATACCGCAATCAGACATCAGCGCTAAAACAAGCTTATATACCACAATCAGACATCAGCGCTGAAACAAGCTTATATAATTCAATCATACATCAGCGCTGAAACAAGCTTATATACCTCAATCAGACATCAGCGCTGAAACAAGCTTATATATCGCAATCAGACATGAGCACTAAAACAAACTTATATACCGCAATCAGACATCAGCGCTGAAACAAGCTTATATACCTCAATCAGACATCAGCAGTAAAACAAGCTAATATACCGCAATCACACACGAGCACTAAAACAAGCTTATATACCTCAATCAGACATCAGCACTGAAACAAGCTTATATACCGCAATCAGACATCAGCACTGAAACAAGCTTATATACCGCAATCAGACATCAGCAGTAAAACAAGCTAATATACCGCAATCAGACATGAGCACTAAAACAAGCTTATATACTGTAATCAGACATGCGCACTAAAACAAGCTTATATAATTCAGTCAGACATCAGCAGTAAAACAAGATAATATACCGCAATCAGACATGAGCACTAAAACAAGCTTATATACCGCAATCAGACATCAACGCTAAAACAAGCTTATATACCACAATCAGACATCAGCGCTGAAACAAGCTTATATACTGTAATCAGACATGAGCACTAAAACAAGCTTATATAATTCAGTCAGACATCAGCAGTAAAACAAGCTAATATATCGCAATCAGACATGAGCACTAAAACAAGCTTATATACCTCAATCAGACATCAGCGCTAAAACAAGGTTATATACCGCAATCAGACATCAGCACTGAAACAAGCTTATATACCTCAATCAGACATCAGCGCTGAAACAAGCTTATATACCGGAATCAGACATCAGCGCTGAAACAAGCTTATATATCTCAATCAGACATGAGCACTAAAACAAGCTTATATACCGCAATCAGACATGAGCACTAAAACAAGCTTATATAATTCAGTCAGACATCAGCAGTAAAACAAGCTAAAATACCACAATCAGACATCAGCGCTGAAACAAGCTTATATACCGCAATCAGACATCAGCGCTGAAACAAGCTTATATACCGCAATCAAACATGAGCACTAAAACAAGCTTATATACCGCAATCAGACATCAGCGCTGAAACAAGCTTATATACCTCAATCAGACATCAGCAGTAAAACAAGCTTATATACCTCAATCAGACATCAGCTCTGAAACAAGCTTATATATCTCAATCAGACATGAGCACTAAAACAAGCTTATATAATTCAGTCAGACATCAGCAGTAAAACAAGCTTATATACCGCAATCAGACATCAGCGCTGAAACAAGCTTATATAATTCAATCATACATCAGCGCTGAAACAAGCTTATATACTGCAATCAGACATCAGCGCTGAAACAAGCTTATATACCTCAATCAGACATCAGTGCTGAAACAAGCTTATATAATTCAATCAGACATCAGCTCTGAAACAAGCTTATATAATTCAGTCAGACATCAGCAGTGTAAAACAAGCTAATATACCGCAATCAGACATGAGCACTAAAACAAACTTATATACCGCAATCAGACATCAGCGCTAAAACAAGCTTATATACCTCAATCAGACATCAGCGCTGAAACAAGCTTATATACCTCAATCAGACATCAGTGCTGAAACAAGCTTATATAATTCAATCAGACATCAGCTCTGAAACAAGCTTATATAATTCAGTCAGACATCAGCAGTAAAACAAGCTAATATATCGCAATCAGACATGAACACTAAAACAAACTTATATACCGCAATCAGACATCAGCGCTAAAACAAGCTTATATACCGCAATCAGACATCAGCGCTGAAACAAGCTTATATACCGCAATCAGACATCAGCACTAAAACAAGCTAATATACCTCAATCAGACATCAGCGCTAAAACAACCTTATATACCGCAATCAGACATGAGCACTAAAACAAGCTCATATAATTGTCAGACATCAGCAGTAAAACAAGCTAATATACCGCAATCAGACATGAGCACTAAAACAAGCTTATATACCTCAATCAGACATCAGCGCTAAAACAAGCTTATATACCGCACTCAGACATCAGCGCTAAAACAAGCTAATATACCGCAATCAGACATCAGCGCTGAAACAAGCTTATATACCGCAATCAGACATCAGCGCTGAAACAAGCTTATATACCGCAATCAGACATCAGCGCTGAAACAAGCTTATATACCTCATTCAGACATCAGCGCTGAAACAAGCTTACACAGCTCAGTCACACATCAACACTGAAACAAGCTTACACAGCTCAGTCACAGTGAACACCGAAACAAGCTTACACAGCTCAACCACAGTCACAACTGAAACAAGCTTACACAGCTCAATCACAGTCAACACTGAAACAAGCTTACACAGCTCAACCACAGTCAACACTGAAACAAGCTTACACAGCTCAGTCACAGTCAACATCGAAACAAGCTTACACAGCTCAGTCACAGTCAACACTGAAACAAGCTTACACAGCTCAGTCACAGTCAACACCGAAACAAGCTTACACAGCTCAGTCACAGTCAACACTGAAACAAGCTTACACAGCTCAGTCACACATCAACACTGAAACAAGCTTACACAGCTCAGTCACAGTCAACACTGAAACAAGCTTACACAGCTCAGTCACACATCAACACAAACAAGCTTACACAGCTCAGTCAAAGTCAACACTGAAAAAGCTTACACAGCTCAGTCACAGTCACAACTGAAACAAGCTTACACAGCTCAAGCACAGTCAACACTGAAACAAGCTTACACAGCTCAGTCACAGTCAACACTGAAACAAGCTTACACAGCTCAGTCACAGTCAACACTGAAACAAGCTTACACAGCTCAGTCACACATCAACACAAACAAGCTTACACAGCTCAGTCAAAGTCAACACTGAAACAAGCTTACACAGCTCAGTCACAGTCAACACCGAAACAAACTTACACAGCTCAACCACAGTCAACACTGAAACAAGCTTACACAGCTCAATCACAGTCAACACTGAAACAAGCTTACACAGCTCAGTCACACATCAACACTGAAACAAGCTTACACAGCTCAGTCACAGTCAACACTGAAACAAGCTTGCACAGATCAATCACACATCAACACTGAAACAAGCTTACACAGCTCAACCACAGTCAACACTGAAACAAGCTTACACAGCTCAGTCACACATCAACACTGAAACAAGCTTACACAGCTCAGTCACAGTCAACACTGAAACAAGCTTGCACAGCTCAATCACACATCAACACTGAAACAAGCTTACACAGCTCAAGCACAGTCAACACTGCAACAAGCTTACACAGCTCAATCACAGTCAACACTGAAACAAGCTTGCACAGCTCAATCACACATCAACACTGAAACAAGCTTACACAGCTCAACCACAGTCAATACTGAAACAAGCTTACACAGCTCAGTCACAGTCAACACTGAAACAAGCTTACACAGCTCAATCACAGTCAACACTGAAACAAGCTTACACAGCTCAATCACAGTCAACACTGAAACAAGCTTACACAGCTCAGTCACAGTCAACACTGAAACAAGCTTGCACAGCTCAGTCACAGTCAACACTGAAACAAGCTTACACAGCTCAACCACAGTCAACACTGAAACAAGCTTACACAGCTCAATCACAGTCAACACTGAAACAAGCTTACACAGCTCAGTCACAGTCAACACTGAAACAAGCTTACACAGCTCAGTCACAGTCAACACT
This sequence comes from Pygocentrus nattereri, assembly GCF_015220715.1. Taxonomy (NCBI): domain Eukaryota; kingdom Metazoa; phylum Chordata; class Actinopteri; order Characiformes; family Serrasalmidae; genus Pygocentrus; species Pygocentrus nattereri. The sequence continues at coordinate 8,085,018 of NC_051232.1, forward strand.
GAAACAAGCTTATAAGCTTGTGATTTTAAATTTGTGGTTTTAAATTTAATGATTGGTATTATGTGGATGATGAATTGTAATTTTTTTATTGGGTTTTTATGTGGGATTTTATTTCATTCTGATTTGATGTTTCATAGGTGATTTTTTAATTTTTTGATTGCCGTTCTGTAGGTAATTTTTAAATTTAATATTTTGTAGGTAACTTTTCATTTTTATCTCTTTTGTTTTATAGTTTTTTGTGTGTTTTTAAGTCATTTTTAAACTTCATTTATTTTTCTTTATAAACATTGTTTATTTCTTTAGGTGATTGGCAGACAGGCCGTGTCTCGAGGTGTGTATGATGGTCCTGTGTACGATGTGCCGTCCACACCCAAATACATAACCCCCGCCCCCTCCGCCAAGACCTCGCCTACCACCCAGCAGCCTCCACCAATCAGAAACCTGCACCAGTCCAACTTCAGCTTGTCAGGTGAGTCAGTCAGGTTAGTTCAGCAAGTGTAGCAAGTTGTCCTGCATTAGCACAGCGAGACGAGATGCTCCTGTTAAAGAACCACTACTGATACCTTTAGAGTAATGTCAGCATTCTAAAACAGCATGTTAGATAGAAAATAATCTAATTCTTAGACCTAAATTCAGTTTTATTCTGATTTTGGAGTTGAAACTAGAAGCTTCTAGTTTATGGCAGAGTTGAAAAATGTAAAGATGCTTTGTAAAGTGTAGTGTTTCTGTAATGATGTCAGTTTCTGTAATGTTTCTCTAATAATTCTTTACCATTTCTGTAATGATTCTATAGCGTTTCTATAATGATTCTGTAATGTATCGGTAATGATTCTTTACCGTTACTGTAATGATTCTATAGCATTTCTATAATGATTCTGTAACGTATCGGTAATGATTCTTTACCGTTACTGTAATGATTCTATAGCGTTTCTATAATGATTCTGTAATGTATCGGTAATGATTCTTTAGCGTTACTGTAATGATTCTATAGCATTTCTATCATGATTCTGTAATGTATCGGTAATGATTCTTTACCGTTACTGTAATGATTCTATAGCGTTTCTATAATGATTCTGTAATGTATCGGCAATGATTCTTTACTGTTTCTGTAATGATTCTATAGCGTTTCTATAATCATTCGGTAATGTATCGGTAGTGATTCTTTACCGTTTCTGTAATGATTCTATAGCATTTCTATAATGATTCTGTAATGTATCGGTAATGATTCTTTACCGTTACTGTAATGATTCTATAGCGTTTCTATAACGATTCTGTAATGTATTGGTAATGATTCTTTACTGTTTCTGTAATGATTCTATAGCGTTTCTATAATGATTCTGTAATGTTTTTATAGAAAATCTGTAAACTCAGTCGATTTTAGAGCCAGAACAGTTTAATTATTTGTTTTTAAGTGCAGCTTTGTTAATGCTGTAAACTGTAAATTAATATTTGAAGGACCCTTATTTTGCTTTGTTTTGTTTGGAATCTAGGAGCGCAAGTGGATGATAACGTTCCCCGACGTTCCGGCCATCGTATCATAGCACCCCCTGGTGGCCGTTCCAACATCACCAGCCTCGGCTGAGTCTGAGGCCTTAAATGACACAGTCTCTCGTTCCGAATGTGTTTTCTGTTCACCTTTAAATTGTGTACAATCCTCTGCAGCACAATCACTGTGTAGATCATCATCATCGCGGAAATGGAGACGTTCCTGTCCATGTGGTTTGATGTATAAAGTGTTATATAGTGTCTAATAACGATCCTAAAGCCGTGGAGAACCCGGCAGCCTGCTGTTACTGATGTTTCTACAAACTGGTGCTCCCTCTAGTGGACAACTGCACAATTAGCGGTCACACTACAGGACATTTTTTTTATTGATTCATTTATTTATTCATTAATTTATTCATAAGATAAAGGGTAGAGAAGCCCATTTCAGCTTGTGGAGGAGTAAACAAAGCATTCTCTGTTGAAATATTGATCTCAAAACAGTGACTTATCTATGAGTTTCTCTCCTCTAGCTTGCTGGAGTGGGTTCCATATGAAGGAGTAAATATTATTGAGTGCAGTTTTTTAATGTCCATGACCTTCTGGTCATTTTCACTCAGTGAAACTTTCACCCACTGTGTTCTCTGTGCACTGAAATATTCTGCAATATTAATATTACTTATTAATCAGAATTATAATGGATAATTATAGATAATACTTAATGTCAGAGCAAGTCTTAGTGTGGTTGGAGCTGGCAATGCACTGCATGAATCCACGTTTAGATGGCGAATTCTTCCTGCCGATATATTTCTGCATTAATTCACTCAGCAATCTGTTCATATTCTGATTTGATGGTCGTGTGGTGAGTTCAGTATTGTTAGTGTTGTTCAGTAGAGTTGCACTAACTGTGCAACTGTGGATGTGTACTGTAATGGAAACAGCGCCCCCTTCCTGTTAAACGCTCCACTTCTTATTAAACACTCGGCACTTCCCGACTAGATTCTATTCCTTTTCTACTTTAACTGTATTTACCTTGAATCGGTTTCGCATTCATACACCATCGTACGTCACCACAGGTCTAGACCAGCCGTTCTTAAATCAGAACGCCCTAAAGCTAATGCTAACTCTACTTTAATAGAATTCACATCAGACTGCTGTGTAAATGTCAGTGGTGAAGAGTTTGGTCTTCAGTTTAGGCCAGAAACGTCAGCCCATCCTCGAATTTCTACTAGCACCCTAGTGGGATTTTAGTCATATGTTAGCATTAAGCTAATAACAATTCACGTCATATTCTGGCCTAGACTAATCGTAAACAATTAAAGCTTGTAAAAGTAACTTTATGTTTTATCTTAAGTGTGTAAAAGATGTTATCATATATCTGACCTTGTTTGTATAAGTTTTACAGTGACTTTTTCAGTAGAGCGTCCTGATATAGAACCGCTGCCACTGTTTTGCATTCCTAACAACCACCCGAAACACCACTTAGACTATGCCTCATATTAACAGTCTATCTAGAACCCCCAGAAATACTAGTGATTTTTTTTTTTTTTTTTTTTTTTTTAGTTTTGCCAAAGCTTAATTGGCTGATTTGCTTCTTAATTGTGTTGGTTCTTAGCCCAAGTCCTTCCGTCCAGCTCCTGAAGTCCTAACCAATAGGAGAGCTTGCTTGGCTGAATGCACCTCGATACCACCGAGAAAACTGTCCAGATTGGATCATCAAGATTTTAACCATTTTATTTAGGTCCAGAATGTAATGTTGAAACGAAAGCATTACTGCACAATTCAAACTTTATTGAGGTGCCATAGAAGAACCTCTTTAGGTTCTTTCAAAACCCTTGCAATAGAAGGATCTTTAAAGAACCGTCTTTGTTCATGAGCTGTGCTAGTCTGACAAACCTGTTTCGAGTTTAGATAATCGCCACGTAATGCATACGTTCTAAAAGGTTCTTTGAACTGTATGCCTGAGCCAAGAACCTTCACACTTATGGTTCCTACAGAGTTTATCCCTCAGCTTGATACTGAGAGAAATGTTCTGCTTTGACCCAGAACAGAATTTGGTCATGTTCACCACTTCTTTATATTCAGTGTAACTCCAGGATGGTTTCTAGAATAATGTAATAAAGGAAATATTGGTGTGGTATTGATCATGTGATGGCGCTGTTTGTGTTAATACTGTGAGTGTTGGAGTTCTGCACTGATCTGATAATAAAACAGTATTAAAATACATTAAACTCATTCTATATCATTACTTTCTTCACAGACACAAATCTAAAACACTCCAGCTTCATAGGTACTTATATAGACTTAAGTGAGGCTCTATAGAAACGTTATTAGTCCGAGTTTGGTGGGGACACTGGCTTCTTGTTTTAGCTTCGTTTTGTGCAGGACTGAAGATTCTACTGACCACGGCAATAAATTCACTTTGTGATTGTGAAATAAAAAAGAATTTTCAGCTTTTTGATCATTTGTGAAGAATATAATTTAGATTTAAAACCTCAGGTTATGTCATCATTCCCATAGCACTCATTGAAGTACCTCCATTCAAATGATGCAGTGTTAAGTTTAAGTGATACTTATTAGTCCCACCATCGAGGAAATTTCACCTCCGCATTTAATGTGTCTGTGAAGTGAAACACCACATATACACTAGTGAGCACACTTGCCATGGCGCCCAGGGAGAAGTACATTTATGGCATTTGGCTGACGGTCTTATCCAGAACGGCTTACAATTTGATTGTTTTACACAGGTAGGTGAAGGTAGTGTTAGGAGTCTTGCCCAAGGACTCTTATTGGTGTAGTGTAGGGTGCTTACCCAGGCAGGGGATTGAACCCCAGTCTGTAGCGTAGAAGGCAGAGGTGTTAACCACCACACTATACCAACACTTGTCTTGTTCAAGGACACGTCAGTCACATACTGTCGGTGCTGGGGATCGAACTGGCAACCTTCCTGTCACAGGGCCAGTTCCCTAACCTCCAACCCACGATTGCCAACTTGTGGAGAAGCTTCAAGCTACTACATTTAAATAACTGATGAGTGAAGTGTGATCATGCCTCATATAAACACCTTTAAGCCCAGCATCATGCCAAATTCCAATTTATAGTGGAATGTTATTTGCAGTAAGTTTCTTTTGGCTGAAAATGACCAACAAGTGATAAAATATGAGCATTTTTTTGCTAGAAATGTTAAACCAAAATATTTCAAATGTCCATTTTACACTTAGCAAAAAGTCTATGGTCAAGTTTACTCATTCCTCTTGAAATTGGCACAAATTGAGAAAATGTTTATACCTGTAATAGTGGAGGCAAGGAGGCGGGATGCAAGCGTGAGTTGCTTTTATTCAAATCAGATTGAACAGAGTCCAGGAACTGAGGGTGTCGTAGAGGGTGGTAGAACAGACCAGTCCATGATGGCCCAAAAAACCCAAACACAATCAACAGAAAGAACATGAGCAAACACAGGGGTCTAAATGCACTGAGGGAAAATGAGAAACACCTGGAACTAATGAGGGGCGGAGCACAGGCAGGTGGAGCAGATAACAAGGGGGCAGGACCAGGGAGGAGACACAGAACAACAACAGCAGCACATGGCACAAGAAAACAAAGGCACATGGCTACCATAGAGGGGAAGAAACACACACAGAGGGACAATGGGGAATCCGTGACAATGGGCCATTCATAAGCAAATCACTGTTGTCAGAACAGAACCTTGTGTCTCCAATCTGGTAACTTTACAGGAGAAGGAAAAAAGTACTTGATTTTTAATGTAAGCCAATGGAACCCGACTTTTTTCCAAGTATGTTTTGGTCATTTATTCTGGTCCATTCATCATGAAATTCACACACAATGTAAAGAGGGACAGGAGGCCTTCTCAAAATATGTCAAAAAGTGAAAAAGGACAAAAATGGAGATACAAGGTTTTTGTCCGGCATCAGTGATATGCATATGTAAACTGTATACAATTCCAAATGGTCCTGGTCATTTCTACCATGTTCGAGAGCATCCTAATCAGCAATAAAGTAAGTACAGCTGATACAGTAGTTCTATAGTATGTTATAATGAAAGCAGAATCAAAAAGCAGAAGGAGTTCCACGCTGGGCTGTAGGGTGTGGTAAGAAGACAAAAATGACCCCAGTGCTGGCAGAATGGAGAAGTCAAGAAGAAAAGATCAGCATCAAGACCACCAAGATAAATCAGAGCAATTTTGGCACCAACATCTTAAAGCAGATTCCGTGGACGCCCACCAAGAAAGACTCCAGTTTTCCAGGACAGGCCCAGAAAAGCTCATCTAGAATGTCAGATAAAGATGGTGGACGAGTCGAGAGTCTGACCTCAGGGTGACCGGCTGCAGGACAAAGAGAGATCAGAACCAAATTATAATTAGAAACAATTGTTTTATACAAGTATTTAAGAAGAATTTACAAGGAAGCACATTCAACCTTTCAATCAAGCATAATACTAACTGTCCATCATCTACTATGAATTATTCATTATCTACTATTAATTATTCATCATATACTATGAATTATTCAGTATGTGTTATGAATTATTCATAATCTACTATGAATTATTCATTTTCTACTACAAATTATTCACCAGCAACTATGAATTATTCAGTAGCTACTATGAATTATTCATCATCTTCTATGAATTATTCATTATGTACTATTAATTATTCATCATCTACTAAGAATTATTAATTTTCTACTATGAATTATTCATTATCTGCTAGGACGTATTCAGTACCCTGTATCCACAATGAATTATTGTTTTTGCAGTACGATTAATTCAATAAAGTAATGAGGTTAATTAGTCTGTGAATGTAAATGATTAATCTAATGTAAATGTTGACAGTGTGGTCAGTATTTCTGAGTTTGTCCAGCAGAAGTTTCTCCAGAGGGTCATACAACAGATACAGAAGACACAGCAGATACAATATAGTGCACATACCTGGCCATGATCTTCTCGATGACCTTCTTGACCCATGGAGCTGTGGTGTCCAGACAGATCTCCTTACCGGTGTTCTTTAGCGTCGCTCTGGGGAGCAAACAGGGTAAACATCACATACAGCGAAACTTTACGCTCTGCAGCTGAATAATAATAATAATGATGATAATAATAATAATAATAATAATAATAATACTAAAGCACTATTCAGTAGATTGGTTGACTCACATGATCTCTGTCTCTTTGCAGTGGAGATTCGGGGGGAAGAGTTCCACGCTCTCTATCAGTCTGCCGATCCGTTTGCTCTCGGTTCCACTGCAGCGGCACCGTGGGTCCACACCCAGACCTGGAACACCAGCCAATCGGCTTCATCAGTCTCAGGCCCATCATCAACATGAGTATCATAAACTGTCCATATGCAGAAACTCGCCTACACAAACAGCCTGCTTTAAAATCATCCGAGCTGCAGCCAATCAGAACAGAGCTCATTTACATATATCATATACCCAGAGGCTGTAAAAGATCACATATAAATAAATGATGACCGTTTTAGGTCCTTTAAACCAACTGCTCCCCAGGCACCATGGACAGGGCATACTTTCAATATGCGGGTCATCAGTGAACTTTCTCATGCTGGTTGTAGTTTGTTATGTGTGGGTAACACAATAAATTTTAGTTGATCATCTAATTGCCAATATAGTGACTACAGAGCCTGTTGCCTAAACTAAGCAGCTACTGACAAGGTAGGAGTGTCTAGTAGAGTGGACAGTGAGTGGACACGTGTTTAAAAACTCCACTCGTACCAGCGCAACACACAGTAACATGCCACCACCATGTCAGTGTTACTGAGGTGCTGAGAATGACCCACCACCCAAATAGTACCTGCTCTGTGAGGGTCCATGGGGGTAACTGAAGAACAGGGTAACAGAGTATCAGAGAAACAGATGGACTACAGTCTGTAACTGTAGAACTACAAAGTGCAGCTATACAGTAAGTGGAGCTGATAAAGTGGACAGTGAGTGTAGAAACAAGGAGGTGGTCATTATGTTATGCCTGACTGGTGTATGTTAGCCTACAACATGTGTGCTGCAGACCTGAACATCTCAAAGTCAAATGTATCCTGGGCTGTGTAGCAGCTGGAAGAGGGATAGACAAAGCGAGTGGTAAAGTCTACGGCCGAGCCCAGCTGGTCTGAGGTCAGCTGAGAAAGCTACGCCACTTTTTTCCACACCGAATCTCTTTAAACGCTACCGAATCCTTATGAAGCTACCAAGAACCTGGTGTCCATGATGCATGTCCATTAGCCTCAGTGGTGAAGTGTGCGTCTCAGTGGAGCTCACCTTCGGTCAGAGGGAAGACGGTCAAAAGTAAACACACCATCACGATTCTGCTGTCCATCCTGATGGAAAATCTTCAGACGCCGGAGACGATGAAGGCAGTGAAGGTGGAGGAGTCGGAGTGCAGCCTCTGCAGGGTCTGGAGATTCAGCTGCTGCTGTCTGTGCTCTGAGCTGCTGCGTGCCTCTTTAATTGCTCAGAGTTTTGGCTGTGAGTCAGATGCAGTTTCGCAACTAAACTCTGGGAAACTCTTAGCTAACCTTACAGCAGATCTTCAGCCAGGAACACATCAGGACCAGGAAGTTACTGAGAGCTGAAATTAGCTGGAAGTCAACTGCAGAACTTCAAGGTTAAGTTCAAGTTCAGGTTAAATACATTAGTGCCACATCAGTTAATACTTGACAGAGAGGAAAGACTGCATAATAAAGCTGCAGTTTTCATGATTTTGCAGAAGTGAGTTGTTGTGAGCTAATAACAATTCACGTCATATTCTGGCCTAGACTAATCGTAAACAATTAAAGCTTGTAAAAGTAACTTTATGTTTTATCTTAAGTGTGTAAAAGATGTTATCATATATCTGACCTTGTTTGTATAAGTTTTACAGTGACTTTTTCAGTAGAGCGTCCTGATATAGAACCGCTGCCACTGTTTTGCATTCCTAACAACCACCCGAAACACCACTTAGACTATGCCTCATATTAACAGTCTATCTAGAACCCCCAGAAATACTAGTGATTTTTTTTTTTTTTTTTTTTTTTTTCTTTAGTTTTGCCAAAGCTTAATTGGCTGATTTGCTTCTTAATTGTGTTGGTTCTTAGCCCAAGTCCTTCCGTCCAGCTCCTGAAGTCCTAACCAATAGGAGAGCTTGCTTAGCTGAATGCACCTCGATACCACCGAGAAAACTGTCCAGATTGGATCATCAAGATTTTAACCGTTTTATTTAGGTCCAGAATGTAATGTTGAAACGAAAGCATTACTGCACAATTCAAACTTTATTGAGGTGGCATAGAAGAACCTCTTTAGGTTCTTTCAAAACCCTTGCAATAGAAGGATCTTTAAAGAACCGTCTTTGTTCATGAGCTGTGCTAGTCTGACAAACCTGTTTCGAGTTTAGATAATCGCCACGTAATGCATACGTTCTAAAAGGTTCTTTGAACTGTATGCCTGAGCCAAGAACCTTCACACTTATGGTTCCTACAGAGTTTATCCCTCAGCTTTATACTGAGAGAAATGTTCTGCTTTGACCCAGAACAGAATTTGGTCATGTTCAGCACTTCTTTATATTCAGTGTAACTCCAGGATGGTTTCTAGAATAATGTAATAAAGGAAATATTGGTGTGGTATTGATCATGTGATGGCGCTGTTTGTGTTAATACTGTGAGTGTTGGAGTTCTGCACTGATCTGATAATAAAACAGTATTAAAATACATTAAACTCATTCTATATCATTACTTTCTTCACAGACACAAATCTAAAACACTCCAGCTTCATAGGTACTTATATAGACTTAAGTGAGGCTCTATAGAAACGTTATTAGTCCGAGTTTGGTGGGGACACTGGCTTCTTGTTTTAGCTTCGTTTTGTGCAGGACTGAAGATTCTACTGACCACGGCAATAAATTCACTTTGTGATTGTGAAATAAAAAAGAATTTTCAGCTTTTTGATCATTTGTGAAGAATATAATTTAGATTTAAAACCTCAGGTTATGTCATCATTCCCATAGCACTCATTGAAGTACCTCCATTCAAATGATGCAGTGTTAAGTTTAAGTGATACTTATTAGTCCCACCATCGAGGAAATTTCACCTCCGCATTTAATGTGTCTGTGAAGTGAAACACCACATATACACTAGTGAGCACACTTGCCATGGCGCCCAGGGAGAAGTACATTTATGGCATTTGGCTGACGGTCTTATCCAGAACGGCTTACAATTTGATTGTTTTACACAGGTAGGTGAAGGTAGTGTTAGGAGTCTTGCCCAAGGACTCTTATTGGTGTAGTGTAGGGTGCTTACCCAGGCAGGGGATTGAACCCCAGTCTGTAGCGTAGAAGGCAGAGGTGTTAACCACCACACTATACCAACACTTGTCTTGTTCAAGGACACGTCAGTCACATACTGTCGGTGCTGGGGATCGAACTGGCAACCTTCCTGTCACAGGGCCAGTTCCCTAACCTCCAACCCACGATTGCCAACTTGTGGAGAAGCTTCAAGCTACTACATTTAAATAACTGATGAGTGAAGTGTGATCATGCCTCATATAAACACCTTTAAGCCCAGCATCATGCCAAATTCCAATTTATAGTGGAATGTTATTTGCAGTAAGTTTCTTTTGGCTGAAAATGACCAACAAGTGATAAAATATGAGCATTTTTTTGCTAGAAATGTTAAACCAAAATATTTCAAATGTCCATTTTACACTTAGCAAAAAGTCTATGGTCAAGTTTACTCATTCCTCTTGAAATTGGCACAAATTGAGAAAATGTTTATACCTGTAATAGTGGAGGCAAGGAGGCGGGATGCAAGCGTGAGTTGCTTTTATTCAAATCAGATTGAACAGAGTCCAGGAACTGAGGGTGTCGTAGAGGGTGGTAGAACAGACCAGTCCATGATGGCCCAAAAAACCCAAACACAATCAACAGAAAGAACATGAGCAAACACAGGGGTCTAAATGCACTGAGGGAAAATGAGAAACACCTGGAACTAATGAGGGGCGGAGCACAGGCAGGTGGAGCAGATAACAAGGGGGCAGGACCAGGGAGGAGACACAGAACAACAACAGCAGCACATGGCACAAGAAAACAAAGGCACATGGCTACAATAGAGGGGAAGAAACACACACAGAGGGACAATGGGGAATCCGTGACAATGGGCCATTCATAAGCAAATCACTGTTGTCAGAACAGAACCTTGTGTCTCCAATCTGGTAACTTTACAGGAGAAGGAAAAAACGTACTTGATTTTTAATGTAAGCCAATGGAACCCGACTTTTTTCCAAGTATGTTTTGGTCATTTATTCTGGTCCATTCATCATGAAATTCACACACAATGTAAAGAGGGACAGGAGGCCTTCTCAAAATATGTCAAAAAGTGAAAAAGGACAAAAATGGAGATACAAGGTTTTTGTCCGGCATCAGTGATATGCATATGTACACTGTATACAATTCCAAATGGTCCTGGTCATTTCTACCATGTTCGAGAGCATCCTAATCAGCAATAAAGTAAGTACAGCTCATACAGTAGTTCTATAGTATGTTATAATGAAAGCAGAATCAAAAAGCAGAAGGAGTTCCACGCTGGGCTGTAGGGTGTGGTAAGAAGACAAAAATGACCCCAGTGCTGGCAGAATGGAGAAGTCAAGAAGAAAAGATCAGCATCAAGACCACCAAGATAAATCAGAGCAATTTTGGCACCAACATCTTAAAGCAGATTCCGTGGACGCCCACCAAGAAAGACTCCAGTTTTCCAGGACAGGCCCAGAAAAGCTCATCTAGAACGTCAGGTAAAGATGGTGGACGAGTCGAGAGTCTGACCTCAGGGTGACCGGCTGCAGGACAAAGAGAGTTCAGAACCAAATTATAATTAGAAACAATTGTTTTATACAAGTATTTAAGAAGAATTTACAAGGAAGCACATTCAACCTTTCAATCAAGCATAATACTAACTGTCCATCATCTACTATGAATTATTCATTATCTACTATTAATTATTCATCATATACTATGAATTATTCAGTATGTGTTATGAATTATTCATAATCTACTATGAATTATTCATTTTCTACTACGAATTATTCACCAGCAACTATGAATTATTCAGTAGCTACTATGAAATATTCATCATCTTCTATGAATTATTCATTATGTAAAAAAATAATGAGGTTTATTAGTTTGTGAATGTAAATGATTAATCTAATGTAAATGTTGACAGTGTGGTCAGTATTTCTGAGTTTGTCCAGCAGAAGTTTCTCCAGAGGGTCATACAACAGATACAGAAGACACAGCAGATATAGTACAGTGCACATACCTGGGCATGATCTTCTCGATGACCTTCATGACCCACGGAGCTGTGGCGTCCAGACAGATCTCCTTACCGGTGTTCTTTAGCGTCGCTCTGGGGACCAAACAGGGTAAAGATCACATACAGCGAAACTTTACGCTCTGCAGCTGAATAATCATAATAATGATGATAATAATAATAATAATAATAATACTAAAGCACTATTCAGTAGATTGGTTGACTCACATGATCTCTGTCTCTTTGCAGTGGGGATTCGGGGGGAAGAGTTCCACGCTCTCTATCAGTCTGCCGATCCGTTTGCTCTCGAATGTTTTGCAGCGGCACTCCAGATCAGGAGGACCCATACCTGGAACACCAGCCAATCGGCTTCATCAGTCTCCGGCCCATCATCATCATGAGTATTATAAACTGTCCATATGCAGAAACTCGCCTACACAAACAGCCTGCTTTAAAATCATCCGAGCTGCAGCAAATCAGAACAGAGCTCATTTACATATATCATATACCCAGAGGCTGTAAAAGATCACATATAAATAAATGATGACCGTTTTAGGTCCTTTAAACCCCTAACCCCCAACTGCTCCCCAGGCACCATGGACAGGGCATACATTCAATATGCTGGTCAGCAGTGAACTTTCTCATGCTGGTTGTAGTTTGTTATGTGTGGGTAACACAATAAATTTTAGTTGATCATCTAATTGCCAATATAGTGACTACAGAGCCTGTTGCCTAAACTAAGCAGCTACTGACAAGGTAGGAGTGTCTAGTAGAGTGGACAGTGAGTGGACACGTGTTTAAAAACTCCACTCGTACCAGCGCAACACACAGTAACATGCCACCACCATGTCAGTGTTACTGAGGTGCTGAGAATGACCCACCACCCAAATAGTACCTGCTCTGTGAGGGTCCATGGAGGTCCTGACCACTGAAGAACAGGGTAACAGAGTATCAGAGAAACAGATGGACTACAGTCGGTAACTGTAAAACTACTATACAGCTATACAGTAAGTGGAGCTGATAAAGTGGTCAGTGAGTGTAGAAACAAGGAGGTGGTCATTATGTTATGCCTGACTGGTGCATGTTAGCCTACAACATGTGTGCTGCAGACCTGAACATCTCAAAGTCAAATGTATCCTGGGCTGTGTAGCAGCTGGAAGTGGGATAGACAAAGCGAGTGGTAAAGTCTACGGCCGAGCCCAGCTGGTCTGAGGTCAGCTGAGAAAGTTACGCCACTTTTTTCCACACCGAATCTCTTTAAACGCTACCGAATCCTTATGAAGCTACCAAGAACCTGGTGTCCATGATGCATGTCCATTAGCCTCAGTGGTGAAGTGTGCGTCTCAGTGGAGCTCACCTTCGGTCAGAGGGAAGACGGTCAAAAGTAAACACACCATCACGATTCTGCTGTCCATCCTGATGGAAACTCTTCAGACGCCGGAGACGATGAAGGCAGTGAAGGTGGTGGAGTCGGAGTGCAGCCTCTGCAGGGTCTGGAGATTCAGCTGCTGCTGTCTGTGCTCTGAGCTGCTGCGTCCCTCTTTAAATGCTCAGAGTTTTGGCTGTGAGTCAGATGCAGTTTCGCAACTCCACTCTGGGAAACTCTTAGCTAACCTTACAGCAGATCTTCAGCCAGGAACACATCAGGACCAGAAAGTTGCAGAGGAAAGCCTTTGATGCTAATAACTGCGTAATAAAGCTGCAGTTTTCATGATTTTGCAGAAGTGAGTTGTTGTGAAATAAGTGGAGTTTTTTTTTAACGTTACTCTGTCACACTGGGGAGCCTAATTACATTCAGTTCAGTTCAACGGAGCTCAGTTTAAGTCAGTTCAGTTCAGTTTAATTCAGTTCTGTTTAATTCAGCTGAGTTCAGTTTATTTTGGGTATGTTTAACTGAATTCAGTTTAATTCAGTTTGGTCCAATTTAAATCACGTTAGTTTAATTGAATTCAATTTGTCAGTTCAGTTTAATTCATGTTAGTTTCATGGAATTCAGTTTAATTCAGTACAGTTTAATTCAATTCAGTTCAGTTTAATTCACTTTAGTGTCAAGGAGTTTAGTTTAATTCAGTCCAGTTTAATTCATGTTAGCTTCCTTGAATTTAGTTTAATTCAGTTCAGTTTAATTCAATTCAGCTCAGTTTAATTCATGTTAGTTTCGTTGAATTTAGCTTCATTCAGTTCAGTTTAATTCACTTTAGTTTCATTGAATTAAATTGAATTCAGTTTAATTCAATTCAGTTCAGTCCAGTTTAATTCACATTCGTTTAATTGAATTCAGTTTAAATCAGTTCAGTTTAATTCATGTTAATTTCATTGAATTCAGTTTAATTTAGTACAGTTTAATTCACGTTAGTTTAACTGAAATCAGTTTAATTCAGTTCAGTTCCATTTAGTTCAATACAATTAAATACTGTCAATGCAAATACAGCCCCATTTCCAAAAAAGTTGGGATGCTGTGCAGAATGTAAATAAAAATAGCATGCAATGATATGCAAATCATGTAAAACATATTTTATACTACAAAGACAACATATCAAATGTTGAAACTGAGAAAATGTTTTTTGAAAAATATATGTCCATATGTCCAGCAACATGTTCCAAAACATATGGGATGTGGGCATGTTTACTACTAAGCTACATAACCTCTTCTTTTAACAACACTCTGTAAGTGTCTGGGAACTGAGGAGACGCTGCTGTAGATTTGAAAGTGATTTTTTTCCCCATTCTTGTTTAATACAGGATTTCAGCTGCTCATCAGTTTGGGGCTTCATTTGTTACATTTCATAATGTGCCAAGTGTTCTCAGTGGTGGCCGGTCTGGACTGCAGGCAGGTCAGTTTAGCACCTGGACTCTTTTAATATGGAGCAGTGCTGCTGTAATATATGCAGAATGTGGTTTTACATCGTCTTTGCTGAAATAATCAAGACCTTCTCTGAAAAAGACATCGTCTGGATGGCAGCAGATGCTCCAAAACATATTTATATCATTCAGCATTAATGGTACCTTCACAGATGAGCACATCACCTACGCCATGTGCACTAATGCCCCCCTAAACCATCATGAATACTGGCTTTAGAACTGAGCACTGATACAAGCTAAGTGGTCTTCAGCCCGGACACAGGACACAGTATCCATGATTTCCTAAAAGAATGTGAAATGTTGATTCGTCGGACCGCCGGACACTTTTCCACTTTCCGCCACAGCGGAAACATTATTTAAACACGTTATTATATAACATTATTATTATATACATTATATAAACACATGTTGAGAAACATTATTCATGAACTTAGCACTATTTGATCATTCAGTTTTTCACCAGAGTGTTGAACACCTCCTTTATACCACCAGGTGTCAGCCTTTCATTGCCTCCTGTCCCAACTTTTTTGGAATGTGTTGTTTTCAAAAAAACAACTTCCCTCATCTCCTTTGTGTTCCTCCATCAAGAGCTGCTTTCATTTGTAGTTACTGACTCCTCTGAATTTTCTGTTATTTTGGGACTGCCTTGACTCAAGAAACAATCTCTAGATCTCCTGGCCTAAGAAAGAGATCACAGCTTGATCAAAATATTGTGTGGCTCATTGCCTCACTTCCTCTGTTCTTAAGATCACAGTCATCCCCTCAGAGTACACTGATCTTCCAGTGGTTTTCAGTAAAAAGAATGCCACCAAACTTCCTCCTCATCACCCCTATGATTGTTCTATAAAAGGTTCTACTTTCCCTAAGGCTTGTGTCTACCCACTGACACAAGAGGAGGAGAATGCTAAGTGGGAATTTATTGAAGATGCTCTGGCTCAAGGCTTTATTCATCCATCATCGACCTCGGCTACATCTGTATTTTTCTTTGTGAAAAAGGAGGATGGAGGCCTTGGCCTTTCTATAGATTATAGGTCCTTCAATAACTTCACCAAAAAAATTGCATATCTACTACCTCTTATCGATGTGGCTGTAGAACACATTTCTTTACCAAGTTGGACCTTCAAAGTGCTTACAAATGAACAAGGAGGGTGAAGATGGCTTTTATCACCACTAAGGGGCACTATGAGTACTTGGTGATGTCTGTCTAATGCCCCATCCCACTCATTCATTAATGACATACTCCGAGACTTGGCCAATTTGTAATTGCTTACAGTGGGTTGCAAAAGTATTCATACCCCTTGAACTTTTCCATATTTTGTCACATTACAACCACAAACATAAATATATTTCACTGGAATTTAATGTGAAAGACCAACACAAAGTGGTATACAATTGTGAAGTGGAAAGAAAATCATACATGAATCAAAACATTTTTTACAAATAAAAAACTAATAAGTGCGACGTGCAAAAGTATTCAGCCCCCCTGAGTCAATACTTTGTGGAGCCACCTTTTGCTGCAATTACAGCTGCAAGTCTTTTAGGGTATGTCTCCACCAGCTTTGCACATCTAGTGACTGAAATTCTTGCCCATTCCTCCTTGCAAAACAGCTCAAGCTCAGTCAGATTGGATGGAGAGCGTTTGTGAACAGCAGTTTTGAGATCTTGCCACAAATTCTCAATTGGGTTTAGGTCTGGACTCTGACTGGGCCATTCTAACACATGAATATTCTTTTTTTTAAACCACTCCATTGTAGCTCTGGCTTTATGTTTAGGGTCGTTGTCCTGCTGGAAGGTGAACCTCCGCCCCAGTCTCAAATCTTTTGCTGACTCCAACAGGTTTTCTTCCAAGATTGCCCTGTATTTGGCTCCATCCATCTTCCCATCAACTTTGACCAACTTCCCGGTCCCTGCTGAAGAGAAGCACCCCCAGAGCATGATGCTGCCACCACCATATTTGACAGTGGGGATGGTGTTTTCAGAGTGATGTGCAGTGTTATTTCTCCGCCACGCATAGCGTTTTGCATTGTGGCCAAAAAGTTCTATTTTGGTCTCGTCTGACCAAAGCACCTTCTTCCACATTTTTGCTGTGTCCTCAACATGGCTTCTGGCAAACTGCAAACGGGACTTCTTATGGTTTTCTTTTAACAATGGCTTTCTCCTTGCCACTCTTCCATAAAGACCACATTTGTGTAGTGCACGACTAATTGTTGTCCTGTGGACAGTTTCCCCCACCTGAGCTGTGGCTCTCTGCATTTCATCCAGAGTCACCATGGGCCTCTTGGCTGCCTCTCTGATCAGTGATCTCCTTGTTCGGCCTGTAAGTTTAGGTGGACGGCCTTGTCTTGGCAGGTTTACTGTGGTGCCATACTCTTTCCATTTCCGGATGATGGATTGAACAGTGCTCCGTGAGATGTTCAAAGCTTGGGAAATCTTTTTATAACCTAAGCCTGCTTTAAACTTCTCCAAAACCATATTCCTAACCTGTCTGGTGTGTTCTTTGGACTTCATGATGCTGTTTGCTCCCCAATATTCTCTTAACCAACATCTGAGGCCGTCACGGAGCAGCTGTATTTGTACTGAGATTAGATTACACACAGGTGGACCCTTTTGAGTCATTAGCAGTCATCAGGCAACTTCTGAATGCAATTGGTTGCACTCAGGGAAAAGGGGGCTGATTACTTTTGCACGTCGCACTTATTAGTTTTTTATTTGTAAAAAATGTTTTGATTCATGTATAATTTTCTTTCCACTTCACAATTGTATACCACTTTGTGTTGGTCTTTCACATTAAATTCCAGTGAAATATATTTATGTTTGTGGTTGTAATGTGACAAAATATGGAAAAGTTCAAGGGGTATGAATACTTTTGCAACCCACTGTATATAGATGACATATTAATTTACTCTTATGTCCATCAGGTCCTGCAACACTTGTTGGAGAATGAATTGTATGTCAAAGGAGAAAAATGTGAATTTCATTTGCCGAGAGGGTCAATCGTAGGTTGCATTATTAGCTCTCGGGGAGCAGAGATGGATGACCAAAAGGTTGATGCTGTAGTGAACTGGTCCACTCCAGCCTCTGTTATAGACGTACATAAATTCTTGGGTTTTGCCAACTTTTCCCAGGACTATCTCAGAAATTTCTGTACTGTGGCAGCCCCCTCACTGCATTGTTAGAAGGTCCGTCCAAAAGACCAGCCTGGAATTCTGCCACTGGAACCAACTGTCACAAACCCAAGGTGAGAAACTTCATGTGATCATTTATTAGCTGTCAAATTAGCATTAGAGGAATAGAGACATTGGTTGGAGGGAGGAATCCCTTCTTAGTGTTCAAGAATCATAAGAGTCTTGAAT
This sequence comes from Pygocentrus nattereri, assembly GCF_015220715.1. Lineage (NCBI taxonomy): Eukaryota > Metazoa > Chordata > Actinopteri > Characiformes > Serrasalmidae > Pygocentrus > Pygocentrus nattereri. Next base: position 8,103,012 of record NC_051232.1, read on the forward strand.
CCCTCCACTCAGCCAAACGTTTAAATCCCTGATTCCATCTGCAACACTTACATCTGGACGCTTTAACACTTCAGCAGGTCAGGAAGATCTTAGGAGCTTTTAAAGTCATAAACAGGAGTTTGAGTTCCACTGAGCTTCCAGCCTTATATCGGCAAACAACGTATAAATGAGGTTACTTAAAAACATTATTAGTCTGAGTCTGGTGGGGACGCTGGTTGTATCTTTATTGTTTTGTGCAGGACTCTGTCCACTGGAGAGAGTCTGCTACTGCTACTGACCACAACAATAAGTTCATTTTGTGATTGTGAAATAAACTCCTAAAGAACTGACCAACGGTGTTTTGGTCATTTGTGAAAAATGTAGACTTAAACCTTCAGTTTATGTTGTTGTTCCTGTAACCGTCATTTTTAAGTACCGCCAATATAAAGACACTTAGAAATTGAAATAATTGTGATGACAAATCCAGTTTAATTACGTCTCGCATATATACAGCACCAAATTAATCAACCCCACACCAAAATATTGTTCATACTGAATTTCATTTGAAAAATAGGTTTCTTTTGGCTGACGATGAAGTAAACAGGTGATAAAACATAATAATGGATAAAACATAATAATGGATAAAAAAAATCCATGTCCAAAGTTATTCATACCCCTTGAAATTGGCACAACATATTGAGAAAATATGTTTATACCATTCATAAGCTTATACATGAGCTTGTATGCAATTCTAAATGGTCCTGGTCATTTCTACCATGTTCTAGAGCATCTTAATCGGCTATAAAGTAAGTACAGCTGATTTCCACTCCAGGGTGTATGTAGGGTGCGGCAGAAAGACAAAAACCACGCCTGCGCTGGCAGCAATGAAGAGGTCAAGAAGAAAAGATCAGCATCACAACAACCAAGATAAATGTGAGTAATTTTGGCACCAACATGTCAAAGCAGATTACTTGGATGCCCACCAAGGACTCCAGTTCTCCAGAACAGGCCCAGAAAAGCTCATCTAGAACTTCAGGAAATGACGGTGAATGAGTAGAGAGCACTGCCTGACCTCAGGGTGACTGGCTGCAGGACAAACAGAGCGCAAAACTGAATTAGCAACCTCATGTAAATACATCACAAAATAATAGAAATGATTATTTTTAATAAATATTTGAGGAAGCACCTCTCAAAAATACATAATACTAATTATTCAGTATCTACTATGATTTATTCATTATGTACTATGATTTATTCAGTATCAGCTATGAATTATTCATTATCTACTATGATTTATTCAGTATCTACTATGATTTATTCATTATCCACCATGATTTATTCAGTATCTACTATGATTTATTCAGTATCTACTACGAATTATTCATTATCCACTGTAAGTTATTCATTTTCTACTCGAAATTAATCAGTATCTATTATGAATTATTCAGTATTGCTATGATTTATTCATTATATATTACAAATTATTCAGTGCACACCATGAATTCTTCATTAACCTGCATCCACAATGAATTATTCATTATACAGTATGGTTTATTCAGTATACTGTATGAATTATTCATTATACAATATGAATTATTCATTATGCAGTGTGAATTATTCACTATGCTGTATGAAAGTGTGAGGGTGCTGAACTAAAGTGCAGTAAGGATGCTAATTAGTATGTTAAAGTTGACAGTATGGTCAGTATTTGTGAGTTTGACCAGCAGAAATTTCTCCAGATACAGAAGACACAGCAGATACAGGCCAGTGCACATACTTGACCATAATCTTCTCGATGACCCTCATGACCCACAGAGCTTTAGTGTCCAGACAGATCTCCCGTCCCGTGTTCTTTAGCTTCGCTCTTAGGACCAAACACACAGGAGGGAAAATGTCACAGTCAGCTGTACTTTACGCTCTGCAGCTTAATAATAATAATAATAATAATAATAATACTAAAGCAGTGTTCAGTAGATCTGTTGACTCACATGATCTCCATCTCTTGGCAGTGGGGGTTCGGGGGGAAGAACTTCACTGTCTTGATCAGTTTGCCGATCCGTCTGCTCTCGGTTCCACTGCAGTGGCACCGCGGTTCCACACCCAGACCACACACATTCACACACACTGCAACACCAGCCAATCAGCCCAATCATCATCATCTTCATCATCATCATCATCAGGATCATAAACTGTCCATATACAGAAACTCAACTACAGCCTGTTTTAAAATCATCTGAGCTGCAGCCAATCAGAACAGAGCTCATTTACATACATCAGTCACAGTAACAGATGCAGCATGTTTTAAAATCATCAGAGATGCAACCAATCAGAACAGAGCTCATTTACATACACATACGTCTTAGTCTCAGTAACTGTAGTAGCCTGTTTTAAAGTGATTGGTTTGTGAAAAGAGTTCACACTAAAACGTGTTATTATTATTATCATTGTTACTAATAGTGGTATAAATGATGAATGTCCATTAGCGTCAGTGGTGAAGTGCATGTCTCAGTGGAGCTCACCTTCGGTCAGAGTGAAGATGGTCAAAAGTAAACACACCCCCACGACTCTGCTGTCCATCCTGATGGAAACTCTTCAGACGCTGGAGATGATGAAGGCAGTGAAGGTGGTGGAGTCGGAGTGCAGCCTCTGCAGGGTCTGGAGATTCAGCTGCTATGAGCTCTCCTTAAACTCTGCCTCTTTAATAGCTCTGACTCTTGGCATTGAGTCAGGTGCAATTTCGTAACTCCACTCTGAGAAACTGAACTCAGACCACACAGAGACACTCACACACACACACACACACACACTCACACACACACGTTCTAAGCCGCTTCTCCTTCTTGGTTGTAGGGGTTACTGGAGCCTATCCTAGAGGTCATCGGGCGAAAGGAAGAATAAACCCTGGACAGGTCACCAGTCCATCACAGGGCAGACAGGCAGACACACACATTCTCTTGAACTCAGACCAGATTTTTTTCAGTCATGATCAGTCGGGATGTTTCAAAAGTGATTGACATTATCTGGACTTGTTCTACAGGTTTATTACGTTATTACAGCTTAGCATTCATGAACTACGGGTGCTTCAGTGGAAGCTGGCTGCGCTATTCATAGCCTTCAGAAGCGTGTAATAAAACACAGCAGGATACTGACCAATTCAGGGGTTAACCCCCTGAACTCTGAGGGTCTGTATGGTGGTCCGCACTCTCACTACTGCACAACTTTAATACTTCATTGTCAAATCAGCAGATGCTTGACTGAGAGGTGCTGCACAAATACGTCGATCAGGCGTAACGTTCTGACCACCTCCTTGTTTCTGCGCTCATTGTCCACTTTATCAGCTCCACTTACTGTATAGCTGCCCTCTGTAGTTCTACAGTTACAGACTGTAGTCCATCTGTTTCTCTGATACTCTGTTACCCTGTTCTTCAGTGGTCAGGACCCCCATGGACCCTCACAGAGCAGGTACTATTTGGATGGTGGGTCATTCTCAGCACTGCACTGGTGGTGTGTTAGTGTGTGTTGTGCTGGTATGAGTGGATCAGATGCAGCAGTGCTGCTGGAGTGTTTAAACACTGTGTCCACTCTCTGTCCACTCTGTTAGACACTCCTACCTTTTCGTTCCACCTTGAAGGTGTAAAGTCAGAGACGACAGCTCATCTGCTGCTGCACAGTTTGTGTTGGTCATCCTCTAGTCCTTCATCAGTGGACTAGGACACTGCCCACAGGACATTTTTGGCTGGATGTTTTTGATCAGTGGACTATTCTCAGTCGAGCAGCGACACTGAGGTGTTTAAGAGGTCCAGCAGCACTGGGTGTGAGCTGTCCTCACGATAAACACAACTGCTCCTTAATGATTGCCCAATAACACTTTTGATGATTGTGCGTGAGTGCCAAATGATTTATCATCATTATTAACCACAAACTGCAGTCCAAACGGTCAACGTTTGAGCCATTTCTTGTGCAGGTCACAGTTCATGCGCCACCAAAAAGACACAAACAGGAAGAGAAAGTTCAGCAGGCTTTACAGGGGAGTAGAGAAGGCACAGTGTGTGTGGAAGTGGGTGTCTGATTACTCAGAACAAGGAAGCAGAACTCATACGCTATCAGATAAAAGCTGAGAGCAGAGAAATTTTAACAGTCAAACCTTATTTATGATTATATAAATTAATTCTGAAGAAAAAAAAAACAACAGACAATAATACTAGAAATAATACTCCAGACACTGTTCTGAGGAGGAAGTGGACACTCGGGGGTGGAGAGGCGGGTCTCAGTATCAGTGAAACTACTGCTTTCTCTTCCTCACACACTCATCCTCATTCCTCTTTCCAGGACTGCATATAATTTTCAGGTGGTACGATATAAGTGGTGTTCACTGTTGATCAGACACAAATACCATGAACTGCATTGCTATATAGTTCAAAAGCCAGTATTCCTGATGGTTTGGGAGGGGGGCATGGGTGACGTGCTCATCTCTGAAGGCCCCATTAATGCTGAACCATATTTATGGGTTTTGGAGCAACACCTGCTGCCTTCGAGACGACGTCTTTTTCAGGGGAGGCCGTGATCGTTTCAGCAAGACGATGTAAAACCACATTCGGCCTGTATTACAGCAGCATTGCTCTGAATTAAGAGTCCAGATGCTAAACTGACCTGCCTGCCATCCAGTCCTGTCACCCACTGAAAACATTTGGCATATTATGAAATGAAAAATATAACAAATGAGCCGCTGAAACTGACGAGCAGCTGAAATCCTGTATCAAGTAAGACCAGGAAAATATTTCACTTTCAAAACTGCAGCAGTGTCTGCTCAGTTCCCCAACACTTACAGAGTGTAAGTGTAAACAGGCCCCCGTCCCAACTTTTTTGAACTTGTTGTTGACATCAATACATACACTATATTTCCAAAAGTAGTCAGTCATCTGGCTTCACATGCATATGAACTTGAGTGAATTAATCCATAGGGTTTAATATGATGTCGGCTCAGCCTTTGCAGCTATAACAGCTTCAGCTCTTCTGGGAAGGCTTTCCACAAGGGTTAGGGGTGTTATTCATTATACAATATGAATTATTCATTATGCTGTATGAAAGTGTGAGGGTGCTGAACTAAACTGCAGTAAGGATGCTAATTAGTATGTTAATGTTGACAGTATGGTCAGTATTTGTAAGTTTGACCAGCAGAAATTTCTCCAGATACAGAAGACACAGCAGATACAGGCCAGTGCACATACTTGACCATAATCTTCTCGATGACCCTCATGACCCACAGAGCTTTAGTGTCCAGACAGATCTCCCGTCCCGTGTTCTTTAGCTTTGCTCTTAGGACCAAGCACACAGGAGGGAAAATGTCACAGTCAGCTGTACTTTACGCTCTGCAGCTTAATAATAATAATAAAGTCGATGACGATGAAGGCAGTGAAGGTGGTGGAGTCGGAGTGCAGCCTCTGCAGGGTCTGGAGATTCAGCTGCTATGAGCTCTCCTTAAACTCTGCCTCTTTAATAGCTCTGACTCTTGGCATTGAGTCAGGCGCAATTTCGTAACTCCACTCTGAGAAACTGAACTCAGACCACACACACACACACACACACACACACACACACACACAAACACACACGTTCTAAGCCGCTTCTCCTTCTTGGTTGTAGGGGTTACTGGAGCCTATCCTAGAGGTCATCGGGCGAAAGGAAGAATAAACCCTGGACAGGTCACCAGTCCATCACAGGGCAGACAGGCAGACACACACATTCTCTTGAACTCAGACCAGATTTTTTTCAGTCATGATCAGTCGGGATGTTTCAAAAGTGATTGACATTATCTGGACTTGTTCTACAGGTTTATTACGTTATTACAGCTTAGCATTCATGAACTACGGGTGCTTCAGTGGAAGCTGGCTGCGCTATTCATAGCCTTCAGAAGCGTGTAATAAAACACAGCAGGATACTGACCAATTCAGGGGTTAACCCCCTGAACTCTGAGGGTCTGTATGGTGGTCCGCACTCTCACTACTGCACAACTTTAATACTTCATTGTCAAATCAGCAGATGCTTGACTGAGAGGTGCTGCACAAATACGTCGATCAGGCGTAACGTTCTGACCACCTCCTTGTTTCTGCGCTCATTGTCCACTTTATCAGCTCCACTTACTGTATAGCTGCCCTCTGTAGTTCTACAGTTACAGACTGTAGTCCATCTGTTTCTCTGATACTCTGCTACCCTGTTCTTCAGTGGTCAGGACCCCCATGGACCCTCACAGAGCAGGTACTATTTGGATGGTGGGTCATTCTCAGCACTGCACTGGTGGTGTGTTAGTGTGTGTTGTGCTGGTATGAGTGGATCAGATGCAGCAGTGCTGCTGGAGTGTTTAAACACTGTGTCCACTCTCTGTCCACTCTGTTAGACACTCCTACCTTTTCGTTCCACCTTGAAGGTGTAAAGTCAGAGACGACAGCTCATCTGCTGCTGTACAGTTTGTGTTGGTCATCCTCTAGTCCTTCATCAGTGGACTAGGACACTGCCCACAGGACATTGTTGGCTGGATGTTTTTGATCAGTGGACTATTCTCAGTCGAGCAGCGACACTGAGGTGTTTAAGAAGTCCAGCAGCACTGGGTGTGAGCTGTCCTCACGATAAACACAACTGCTCCTTAATGATTGCCCAATAACACTTTTGATGATTGTGCGCGAGTGCCAAATGATTTATCATCATTATTAACCACAAACTGCTGTCCAAACGGTCAACGTTTGAGCCGTTTCTTGTGCAGGTCACAGTTCATGCGCCACCAAAAAGACACAAACAGGAAGAGAAAGTTCAGCAGGCTTTACAGGGGAGTAGAGAAGGCACAGTGTGTGTGGAAGTGGGTGTCTGATTACTCAGAACAAGGAAGCAGAACTCATACGCTATCAGATAAAAGCTGAGAGCAGAGAAATTTTAACAGTCAAACCTTATTTATGATTATATAAATTCATTCTGAAGAAAAAAAAAACAACAGACAATAATACTAGAAATAATACTCCAGACACTGTTCTGAGGAGGAAGTGGACACTCGGGGGTGGAGAGGCGGGTCTCAGTATCAGTGAAACTACTGCTTTCTCTTCCTCACACACTCATCCTCATTCCTCTTTCCAGGACTGCATATAATTTTCAGGTGGTACGATATAAGTGGTGTTCACTGTTGATCAGACCCAAATACCATGAACTGCATTGCCATATAGTTCAAAAGCCAGTATTCCTGATGGTTTGGGAGGGGGGCATGGGTGACGTGCTCATCTCTGAAGGCCCCATTAATGCTGAACCATATTTATGGGTTTTGGAGCAACACCTGCTGCCTTCGAGACGACGTCTTTTTCAGGGGAGGCCGTGATCGTTTCAGCAAGACGATGTAAAACCACATTCGGCCTGTATTACAGCAGCATTGCTCTGAATTAAGAGTCCAGATGCTAAACTGACCTGCCTGCCATCCAGTCCTGTCACCCACTGAAAACATTTGGCATATTATGAAATGAAAAATATAACAAATGAGCCGCTGAAACTGACGAGCAGCTGAAATCCTGTATCAAGTAAGACCAGGAAAATATTTCACTTTCAAAACTGCAGCAGTGTCTGCTCAGTTCCCCAACACTTACAGAGTGTAAGTGTAAACAGGCCCCCGTCCCAACTTTTTTGAACTTGTTGTTGACATCAATACATACACTATATTTCCAAAAGTAGTCAGTCATCTGGCTTCACATGCATATGAACTTGAGTGAATTAATCCATAGGGTTTAATATGATGTCGGCTCAGCCTTTGCAGCTATAACAGCTTCAGCTCTTCTGGGAAGGCTTTCCACAAGGGTTAGGGGTGTTATTCATTATACAATATGAATTATTCATTATGCTGTATGAAAGTGTGAGGGTGCTGAACTAAACTGCAGTAAGGATGCTAATTAGTATGTTAATGTTGACAGTATGGTCAGTATTTGTAAGTTTGACCAGCAGAAATTTCTCCAGATACAGAAGACACAGCAGATACAGGCCAGTGCACATACTTGACCATAATCTTCTCGATGACCCTCATGACCCACAGAGCTTTAGTGTCCAGACAGATCTCCCGTCCCGTGTTCTTTAGCTTTGCTCTTAGGACCAAGCACACAGGAGGGAAAATGTCACAGTCAGCTGTACTTTACGCTCTGCAGCTTAATAATAATAATAAAGTCGATGACGATGAAGGCAGTGAAGGTGGTGGAGTCGGAGTGCAGCCTCTGCAGGGTCTGGAGATTCAGCTGCTATGAGCTCTCCTTAAACTCTGCCTCTTTAATAGCTCTGACTCTTGGCATTGAGTCAGGCGCAATTTCGTAACTCCACTCTGAGAAACTGAACTCAGACCACACACACACACACACACACACACACACACACACACACAAACACACACGTTCTAAGCCGCTTCTCCTTCTTGGTTGTAGGGGTTACTGGAGCCTATCCTAGAGGTCATCGGGCGAAAGGAAGAATAAACCCTGGACAGGTCACCAGTCCATCACAGGGCAGACAGGCAGACACACACATTCTCTTGAACTCAGACCAGATTTTTTTCAGTCATGATCAGTCGGGATGTTTCAAAAGTGATTGACATTATCTGGACTTGGTCTACAGGTTTATTACGTTATTACAGCTTAGCATTCATGAACTACGGGTGCTTCAGTGGAAGCTGGCTGCGCTATTCATAGCCTTCAGAAGCGTGTAATAAAACACAGCAGGATCCTGACCAATTCAGGGGTTAAGCCCCTGAACTCTGAGGGTCTGTATGGTGGTCCGCACTCTCACTACTGCACAACTTTAATACTTAATTTTCAAATCAGCAGATGCTTGACTGAGAGGTGCTGCACAAATACGTCGATCAGGCGTAACGTTCTGACCACCTCCTTGTTTCTGCGCTCATTGTCCACTTTATCAGCTCCACTTACTGTATAGCTGCCCTCTGTAGTTCTACAGTTACAGACTGTAGTCCATCTGTTTCTCTGATACTCTGTTACCCTGTTCTTCAGTGGTCAGGACCCCCATGGACCCTCACAGAGCAGGTACTATTTGGATGGTGGGTCATTCTCAGCACTGCAGTAACACTGACGTGATGGTGGTGTGTTAGTGTGTGTTGTGCTGGTATGAGTGGATCAGACGCAGCAGTGCTGCTGGAGTGTTTAAACACTGTGTCCACTCTCTGTCCACTCTATTAGACACTCCTACCTTTTCGGTCCACCTTGAAGGTGTAAAGTCAGAGACGACAGCTCATCTGCTGCTGCAGAGTTTGTATTGGTCATCCTCTAGTCCTTCATCAGTGGACTAGGACACTGCCCACAGGACGCCGCCCACAGGACATTTTTGGCTGGATGTTTTTGATCAGTGGACTATTCTCAGTCGAGCAGCGACACTGAGGTGTTTAAGAGGTCCAGCAGCACTGGGTGTGAGCTGTCCTCACGATAAACACAACTGCTCCTTAATGATTGCCCAATAACACTTTTGATGATTGTGCGTGAGTGCCAAATGATTTATCATCATTATTAACCACAAACTGCAGTCCAAACGGTCAACGTTTGAGCCGTTTCTTGTGCAGGTCACAGTTCATGCGCCACCAAAAAGACACAAACAGGAAGAGAAAGTTCAGCTGGCTTTACAGGGGAGTAGAGAAGGCACAGTGTGTGTGGAAGTGGGTGTCTGATTACTCAGAACAAGGAAGCAGAACTCATACGCTATCAGATAAAAGCTGAGAGCAGAGAAATTTTAACAGTCAAACCTTATTTATGATTATATAAATTAATTCTGAAGAAAAAAAACAACAGACAATAATACTAGAAATAATACTCCAGACACTGTTCTGAGGAGGATGTGGACACTCGGGGGTGGAGAGGCGGGTCTCAGTATCAGTGAAACTACTGCTTTCTCTTCCTCACACACTCATCCTCATTCCTCTTTCCAGGACTGCATATAATTTTCAGGTGGTACGATATAAGTGGTGTTCACTGTTGATCAGACACAAATACCATGAACTGCATTGCTATATAGTTCAAAAGCCAGTATTCCTGATGGTTTGGGAGGGGGGCATGGGTGACGTGCTCATCTCTGAAGGCCCCATTAATGCTGAACCATATTTATGGGTTTTGGAGCAACACCTGCTGCCTTCTGCTGTGTGGAAGTGGGTGTGGTAGACAGAGTATCTGCGGGTGACTGATTACTTAGAACTCATACGCTATCAGATAAAAGCTGAGAGCAGAGAAATTTTAACAGTCAAACCTTATTTATGATTATATAAATTAATTCTGAAGAAAAAAAAAACAGACAATAATACTAGAAATACCAGACGACGTCTTTTTCAGGGGAGGCCGTGATTGTTTCAGCAAGATGATGTAAAACCACATTCGGCCTGTATTACAGCAGCATTGCTCTGAATTAAAAGAGTCCAGATGCTAAACTGACCTGCCTGCCATCCAGTCCTGTCACCCACTGAAAACATTTGGCATATTATGAAATGAAAAATATAACAAATGAGCCGCTGAAACTGACGAGCAGCTGAAATCCTGTATCAAGTAAGACCAGGAAAATATTTCACTTTCAAAACTGCAGCAGTGTCTGCTCAGTTCCCCAACACTTACAGAGTGTAAGTGTAAACAGGCCCCCGTCCCAACTTTTTTGAACTTGTTGTTGACATCAATACATACACTATATTTCCAAAAGTAGTCGGTCATCTGGCTTCACATGCATATGAACTTGAGTGACGTCCCATTCTTAATCCATAGGGTTTAATATGATGTCGGCTCAGCCTTTGCAGCTATAACAGCTTCAGCTCTTCTGGGAAGGTTTTCCACAAGATTTGGGGGGGTGTTTATGGGAATTTTCACCCATTCTTCCAGAAGAGCATTTGTGAGGTCAGACACTGATGTTGGACGAGAAGGTCTGGCTCACAGTCTCCGCTCTAATTCATCCCAAAGGTGTTCTATGGGGTTGAGGTCAGGACTCTGTGCAGGCCAGTCAAGTTCTTCCACACCAAACTGGCTCATCCACGTCTTTATGGACCTGCTTTGTGCACTGGTGTGCAGTCTTGTTGGAACAGGAAGGGGCCGTCCCCAAACCGTTCCCACAAAGTTGGGAGCATCAAATTGTCCAAAATCTCTTGGTGCTGAAGCTTTAAGAGTTCCTTTCACTGGAACTAAGTAAAATGTGAACTGTAAACTGTGAAAAATGATCAGATTGTAAGTCGCTCTGCATAAGAGCATCAGCCAAATGCCTTAAATGTAAATGTAGTGATTGACTCTGCAGAAAGTTGGCAACCTCTGCACACTATGCGCCTCAGCATCCTCTGTCATGTTATGTGGCCGACCACTTCGTGGCTGAGTTACTGTCACTTCCTCACAGTCAGCAGAGTGACAGTAGAGTGGCAGACAGTCTGCAGAGCAGTGTGTCAAGCGAATGATGCTCATCAAAATGACAGACAATCAATAAAGTGACTGTCAATAAAGTGACAGACAACAGAGTGGCCAGCAGTAGAGTGGCACATAGTCACTAAAGTAACAGTCAAAACAAATGACACCCAGTACAGTGGCAGTCGTTAGAGCGGCAGTTAGGAGAATGGTAGTCTGTAAAGTGGCAGTCTGTAAACATGCAGACAGTCAGATGAGGAACAGATAGCCAGCATAATGACAGTCAGTAGAGTGACAGTCAGGACAGTGAAAGACACTCAGTAGACTGGCAGACAGTCAGTAGAGTGACAGTCGGGATAATACATATAAGTCAGGATTTATATGGTCAGATTATGTGGGCCAACATTAAGGCTGTAGTGATTAAAATGTTTAAAAACAGAGAATTAATTTAAACACTCATCACATTTTTACTTTAATGAAGTTCAGATTAAATCTAAATAAATGGGGTAGTGTGTCCTCAGTGGTGTGTGTGTATATGCTTCTGTGTGTGTATGCTTGTGTGTGTCTGTGAGTGTGTGTGTGTGTGTGTGTGTGTGTGTGTGTGTGTGTGTGTAATCACTAGTAGTGTTTATTAGTGTGTGTATAATCATTAGTAGTGTTTATTAGAGTGTGTGTGTGTGTGTGTGTGTGTGCGTGTACACGTGTGAGTGGTCATCTACTGAGTCATCAGTAGTATGTATAAGTGGGAGTGTGAGTTCACTCAGCTGTGCAGAGCTGAAATACATGTCGTGCTACATCACTCATGCATTTACTGATAAGAGTTCACCAGGAATTCTGTTTATTGTTAAAACGATCGTAAATGACTTATATACATACACATTCACTCCCAAACTAATAAAAGGTTATATAATAAAAGCAGTGGTGGACAAAGCACACAAACCATGCACTGGAGTTAAAGTAGCGATACCCAAGGTAAAATATTACTGCAGTAAAGGTAGAAGTTCCTCCCTTTAGACCTCCACTTGAGTTAAAATTAGCACAAAACCCTGAAAGCAAACAGTTTCCATACAAACAAAGCTTAAGCTTAATAAAAACTGGCTTTAAACTCAGGATCACAGATGAGCTCCTTTACTATGTTGATCTGTAGGCCTCTGTTCATAAACATAAACCAGCCCAAACTCTTTTAATATAAAATGAAATGGTGTTTGTAGAAATTCAGAAAAAAGCCGCGTCAGTCTCGACTGCATATGTGGACATATTTCTATATTGTGCTCTATTTACACAAAGTTAGGTTAGTTCATCATTTATGTTGAACAGACTCTCCCAAACCTTTACGCTGCTGCGCTGACGTTGAACCGCGTGCTGCACTGGGTCGGTATGACCAACAGGTCAAAACCAGCTCTAAACAAAGTGACCGCTTGGCCCTGATTGGTGCTCTGGCTTTGCGTTTCTTTCGTTTTGACGTGTTACGATTTATACACACAGAAACCAAAAGGCGTGGTTGGTTAGTGTAGTGGGTAGTGGTTGGTGTAGTGTAGTGGGTAACACCTCTGCCTTCTACACTGTAGACTGGGGTTCAATCCCCACCTGGGCAAGCACCCTACACAACACCAATAAGAGTCCTTGGGCAAGACTCCTAACACCGCCTTGGCCTGCCTATGTAAAATGATCAAATTGTAAGTCACTCTGGATAAGAGCGTCAGCCAAATGCCATAAATGTAAATGTAAATGAACGACAGATTTCTCAAAATGTAGGAGGAAAAAGTTGGATATTAGACTCTGAAATGTAGTGGAGTGAAAGGAAAAAGTTGCCCAGAACGGAGAAACTTCAGTACAGATAAACCAAATATACTAAAGTACAGAAACTAATTACATTTACTCAGTTACTGAGTTACTCAGTTACTGTCCACCACTGCAAATAAATACTACTAACATCTACACACAAACTGATAAACATCCTCATAAGAAATACTGAGAACTTCACACAGAGGCACACACACGATCAGGGTGCCAAATTGGACAGATTCCCCAATTCATCTCATTTAACATTTTAGGGCAATTTGCAACAAAAACAATTATTTGCCAGTGACTTTTTTTATTTGCCTTGTTCTAACCCAATTTAGAAACAGATACAACTGTTTGCAACTGTCAGATGCAATATCTGCCCTTAACACCAGAGCTCAGCCTCACCTGAGGTTTGAACGTTTTGACCTGCAGCTAATCTACGTCCATTCATTAGGACTCACACCTCCAGATGCTTTCTGCGAAGTATTGCTGGTTCATCTACGTACTGAACATTGTGTTTCTAGGTTTACTGGCTTTATGGTTTACTCAGACACTAAATACCCTTGACAAAGTGCTCCATGGGGTCCACAGTCTTCAAACCCCACTTCTTCCATCTTCTCCTGTACCCTTACCTGCTCTCATTTCACCACAACCTCCAGTACAGCTGTGACCATCTGCCTCCCACACTTCCCCCTCCCCACTATTAGTCTGGCCTTTCCTGACAAGTGTGTCGGCCCCCCCCGGTGTGTGATTTGGTTTTCTCATGCCCCTGACACTTTCCCCACACATTCAACTAGTGCTAACCATACACTGGACGACTTTGACAAGACTAAAGCCTGACACCCTCTCACATCTAAAGACAGTTTGGTCACAGACTATGAAACCTTGCAGTGTCACTATTCCCAAGACTGCAACTAGATTTTTGAGATTATTCCCCATCATGCACCTGGTGGAAGTTCACAAGCAGATAAACACTTTCCTTCCACTGTACAGTGGTACAGATGGGAGGACACGTTGGCTGGGTGTGTGAAGATCTGAGGCTCAGCCCCGTTCACTGTAGAGCTGTATACTCTGGCAGGTCATCACCCAGAACTTTATTATTTAGCCTGTAAAATGTGCAGCTACTTTTAAGTTGATGTAAAGATTTACACGTCAACACAACATGCAGCGACTCAGCAGCAAACTTATGATAATATTAAACACGGTTGATTTTGTGGCAGCGTCAAGATGAGAAAAAGACTGACTTAAGAGCACCGTCTTGACCACCTTACACTAAACGATCGAGATGACGCGAGCGCAACTCTAACAAGACTCTCATGAATTTATTCCGATATTGGAAATTTGTCGGCGACAGTGAACTCGCTTGAGAAGTCGTTCGGTGTGAGGTCGGAATAAGATTGCCACTGTCACATCCCTGATCCTGTGTTTAGCTCTCTCCTGGACCACGGCTATGTGGCGAGCCAAAGTTCTCAATGTACTCAGACTTTAGACATGTATTTAGGGAGGTTTTTGATCCCGTCAGTGGCAAAGATCTATATTTCAAACGAGGTAACAAGACAGCTGCTGAGCACGCCTTGATCTTCCATGCACTCACTGCCAAAGCTTTATGGGACGAGAAATCATTAAAAACTCTCTACCACCAAAGCCTTAACGAAGTTGTAGTTTATTTCAGTGGCGTTGCTGTGAAAGTGAAGGAAGAAACTCTTTGGTGACACCGAAAGAAGTTTATTTGCATTTAGAGATCGAAGTCAGGATCAAGCTTTCGCGAACCAGCTTGCAGAGAAACGTGTCAAATGTTCTCTGCCCCAAAGATTTGAGTCCATGCATTTATACCCCAGTTTTTGACATATAGTCCGCATCTGGTTCCTATTATAATAGCTTCATCTTATTCTAAAGCGAGGGGCTCGTCTCTCCCCGGGACCTAGAGCCCCGAGCTCGGGCTCCGTCAACGCACACTCTTTTCAGCCAGGGCTCCGTTGAAACATATGGAGCCTTCTCATAGTACTTTCAGACAGCAAACAGCTACATGTATATTAGAACCCAATATCATATATAACATTTTATCAAGCCTGATACACTTCAAAGTATCTCAGACAGAGCTAGGATGCAAGGATAGATAACAATCTTTCTAATTTCATACAGCTATCTATCAGTTTGGACAATCTTATTTGTTCCAGACACCTCTAGCTCCTCTCCAAGCCTCTCTCTTGGTCCCTCTACCTTCTGGAGTGCAACTCACTCCAGAACAATGGTGACACATGCATGAAGGGCTTTGCCTCTACTATGGCCATCACGGACACTTCAGAAGTGACTGCCCCGCTCTCCCTACAAGCCCCAAAGGGTGAGAGTGAGACTCTGTACTCTCCTATTAGACGTGGCAAATTGACTATGGATAACTCCAATTTGGAGTTCTTAACATCGCTCTCTCAGCTCTTATTAACTTAATATTAGTTGTTAATTAACTCAGGAGCTGCCAGGAACTTTACTGACCAGGATATAGCCACCAAACGTCATTCCCCTCATACCCATATGTCTGGGCCATTCCCTCCCATTGCTCTTGGGTTCCCTTGGCTGTCCATTCACAACCCCACACTGTATTGGTATAGCAGAGAATTTACATCCATAGAAAGCCCTGACACTGAAATCAATGTATTCCTTCCTGCAGAGTATACGGTTTTCTTCAGTTTTCCGAAAATGTAAGGCGTCAGCACTTCCCCCTCACAAAGACATAGACTGTGCCATTCATCTTCTTCCTGGTACAATGCCCCCCAAGCACCCTCAAGCTGGTTACCCTGTAAGAAGCTTAGACCCAGATATACTAATCCTTACACTGTTTTGCAGAGAATTAATCCTGACCCTCATCATCTTCAATTGGCCTGACATTACCACATCTCACCATCTTTCCATGTCTCTCCCCTGAAAGCCCCCCCCCCTGCCTGAAGAACATTGCTGAGTCCCTGTGGATGACATCCTCAATCCCTCACTCATTAATAAATTTCCCATCGAGATCGCCCAATTCCTGGCCCCCCGGGGCATCCTTGTCACGGATCTGATGTGTCTGCTGAAGCTGGAGCTGCTGGGTTGGGGTTCTTCTGTCAGGTTCAATATCCACTCTTGACACCAAAGGTCAGCCTTAGTTCTGAACTGTTTTAGTAACGTCTTGATTTCCATCACCTGCAGTTCCATTTGTAAGGACTCACACCTCCACATGCTCTCTGCAAAGTATTGCCTGTTCGTCTGCATACTAAGCCTTGTACTTCTACGTTACCTGGATTTATAGTTTATCTGGACACTAATGTGTACTCTTGGACTTTGCTTTTTTGGTGTTTTGTGAGCTGTCCTGGTTTTAGACTATTCTGGACTGCTCTTTCTCTCTTTCTTTCAACTCTGCTTCTGATTTTGTGGATTTTGGACAGGAAAATTCAAACATGTCGGGAGAGCCTTTATTATAGCAACAGAGCAAAATAATATTAATCATCAGCTTCATAATAAAACAACAATCATTTAACCCACAAAAAGTTTGGGAATTTTTTTTTCAACTCTGTTATTAAATGGAAGCATGTATTTCTTAATGTTATGAAATGTTCTTGATAATATTGAACAGAACATTTAACATTGAGAAGAGTTTATTCTAGTTTATGTCGGTGCTGCACTGTCCTGCCCGTTTACTGTGTCTAATGTCTGTTTATTTATCGTATTTATTTTATTGTTTCTAGATTAATGTTTTGTTTGTACACTGTGTCTGTACGTTCACTCTTTGTACTTTTTGTTCCTTGTTGTTTTTTACATTTAACAGCATTTGGCTGACGCTCTTATCCAGAGCGACTTACAATTTGATCATTTTACACAATTGGCCTGACTGCATGTCTTTTGGACTGTGGGAGGAAACCGGAGAACCCGGAGGAAACCCACACAGACACGGGGAGAACATGCAAACTCCACACAGAGAGGACCCCGGTCACCCGGCCGGGGAATCGAACCCAGGCCCTCCTTGCTGTGAGGCGACAGCGCTACCCACCACGCCACCGTGCCACCCCACGAGGCGTCCTGGAGGAACGTAATTTCACTCCACCGTGTACTTAAACATAGACGGAATGACATTAAAAGCCTTTTGACGTGACTTGAAGGGGTGAACTTCTGAGCTCACAGAAAGGAGCTGTGCCAGATGACAGTTTATGACTGAGGTCCACTCTTGTTTGTATATGGGGGGTTGTGTAAGATGCCCTATGGAGAGATCCAGCAAGCGAGCCCTGTAAGGAGAGAACAGTCTGGCAAGAGTCGGACCAGAGTGGGTTTTAAAGAAAGACGTCATAGGCATTTCGTTCAAAGGTTACGAAGAAACGATGTAAGATTTGGACGTGATGGGGACGACAGTGCTAAGGAACTGTTTAAATGGGGTGGGGTGATTATCTCCTCATCCCAGAGGGGAATATTAAGGGATGTTTCGAGACGATATTCACATTGTGGTTGATCAGGAACCAAATTTGCCATTTGATGCTCAATAAAGCGAAGGCCTTTTCCTTCATTCCACGAGAACTCAGCTGAAGTCTTTTTCATTCCTTTTTATCCTTTTTTGTTTTTATTGATCCTTTTAATTATTGAAGATTTTAGATTACAGACACTTATTAGAGCAATAGTATAGATAACATTTTTTTTTTTTTTTTAACCTGTCATGTCTGGCAATTTTTGTAATCGGAATGGTAATCCGAATGCACTGATGTACCAAACATATTTGGTTTCACAAGAAAAGCTCTATAGGTTACTAAAGCCTATTCTTGTTAAAGTTTGTATTTTATTTGTTTGGCCAGGCCTGACAGGCAATATAGGAGAGAAAAAAGAGGACAGGAAAGAAGGAGAAGAAGGGAGGGGAAAAAATATATATATATTAAAAAAAAAAATTATATATTTTTGTTTAAAAATTTAATAAATAAATAAATAAATAAAAAAGAAAGAGAGAAAAAATAAATAAAATAAGTAACTAAACAGACAACTAAATAAACAAAACAAAAAAGAAAGAGAGAAGAAATAAATAAAATAAGTAACTAAACAGACAACTAAATAAACAAAACAAAAAAAAAGGAGGAAAAAAATTATATAGATATACATACATACACATATTCACATATTTATACATATGCATATACACCCACACACAATTCTACTATTTGCAGCAATGTGTATATGTGTGTATACGTGTCCACGTGTCGTGTCATGGAATGTGCTCAATAATGAGGGCAAGAAGCCGCAACCATGCCCCCGTGGTCCAGAGACAGATAGGGAAGGACCCGGGGGACCCGGACCATCCACAGCCCATTAGGAACTCAGGAGACCTGAGGCCACACGCTCCGACGGCCACCGCCCGCACACCCCAGAGGACGAAGAATGGAGGCACCAGACGGAGCGCCCACAGACAAAGGGCAAGAGACCAGAGAGCCAGAGGCAATGAGCAGCCTCTGAGTACATATAATATTAGATATATGAGTATAGATAATATTAGAGTTACTTATAAATGTCCAGACCCTGGGCAAAAAGAGACAATCTGATATATTATACAATATTCTATTATTATTATTATTATTATTATTATTATTATTATTATTACAACCACAGTATCACATCCGCAAAGTGTCAGACCACGTAAAGTTACAGGGCGGGTTGCAGAGTGTTGAGGCATAGCGCATAAAAGTCGGCAATGCTCTGCTGATCAATAACTGCAGAGCTCAAACCTCTTCTGGCATCAACCTCAGCACAAAAACTGCGCCAGGAGCTTCATGGCATGGGTTTTCATGGCAGAGCAGCTTCATGCAGGCAGCACAATGGCAAGCGTCCAATAGAGGGGTGTAAAGCGCCGCTACTGGACTCTGGAGCAGTGAAGACATTCTCTGGAGTGATGAATCAGCTTCACCCCTTAGTTCCAGTGAAGGGAAATGTTGATGCTTCACCGCCAAGACATTTTGAACAACTAAAAGCTTCCAACTTTATGCAAACAGTTTGGGGATGAACCTTTTCTGTTCCAGTACGATCCAAACCCCCAGCTCAGATGTTGCTACATAGAAGTTTCTAACGTGAACGCCCAGACCAGGGGTGGCCAACCAAAAACCAAAGCATTCTTTGTTTTCCACAATCCGTTTCAAATCTGGCTTGTATTCAGCTGTTGCTACTCGAAGCGGTTCTTTCACATGTGTATCAGTAAGAACAGAGCGATGCTTTGATTTCACGTTTCAGGGTGGAAAATACTAATTCACAAGCATCAGTTGAGCCGAACATTGACAGGAGCTTCGATGCAGCTTGTTTTACGCTGGGATACTTCTCCACGGGCACGATTTTCCATAATTCCAGGCTTCCTTCACTCAGAACAGACCTGAGTCAGTCATCTTCAAAAACATGAATCATCTCCATTTGAGATGTAGCTTCATCTGTCACCAATGGGGGTTTCAAACAGTCTGAATCAGCAGCAAAAGGGTTAACAAGGAATGTCATTTGCGGTCTTTTCAGCTGTAGATCATGGAATCTGTCCTCAAAGTTCTGTCGCAAACTTTCAAGAAGTGCTGCATAGTGTGCAGTTCTCCCTTTTAGGACCTGAGCTGCTTGGGCACTTGCATTTGACACAGACTGGGAATGTGTTAGTTCTCCCTTTTTAAGACGAGTTTTAAACAGCTTGCAAATACTGACTGCACTAGATCAGGTAGCATCTTCAATTTCCCCTGGAGAAAAAATGGGATAACGACGTTTAGCATATCAAACAGAACGGCTTCCCTTTACACTCAATATTAAAAAATACAAATCCTCCCACTCTGGTGAGGTTTTGTGTTCATCTTCATATTTTCGTTTGGCTTTACATTTCCCTGACGCTAGCCATGTTTCGGTGGTTGGATGGCTAGTAGCCTGGCTCAGCTTGTGGTTCTGCTGCGACGTTCTCCTTGCAGGGGGAGGGGGGGGTGTAGCATCACCGAGGCGACAGACTTTGGCTTCTTCCATTATTTTCCAGAAAATATTTTATATATATATATATATATTTGTAAACAGAAGAGCCGCACAAAGATCTTGCTGCACTCAGCAAGTCATGTGAGTTTTCAGTCACATCTACCTGTAGTTCTGTTCCATTCTATTTACTTTTCTATCCATTTTCATTTTTGTGTTTCCATTCATTTTTTTGTGCAAATGTTTTTTAATGATTTGAATTGATCAGCGCTTTGAGCCCCTTTTATTGTAGTTGATAAGAATGTGTTTCAACACCAGCTTCAGTTCATCTTTCTGGGAGGATTATGATCTTTTTCATGGTGCATTCAAATTTGTTTTTATTGCTCTATAGCAGCTCAAGGTAGAGCTGATAGACCATCCCCAGCGCACCACACTACACTTTACCTTAAACAACACCCAGTAAAAGATGATCCATATGAACAGAAATATTTTTAAAAAATAATAAAAACAGGAACATTTTCATTTATGTTTTTTTTTATTAAAAAAAATAAACATTGTGTGCATATTGAATCGGAAGATGCACTTTATGACATTATTAATACAGAAAAATATGTACATAACACTTCATATGCATAAATATTTTAATACCTTTCATTCATTCTGGCTTTTCTGTAAATTATAAATAAAATACATACATAAATACTGATATAAATAGTCCAGTTTACAAATGTTGGCCTTCTTATTGGTCTTTAGCAGAGCTGGAGGAAGAACAACCACCAGATACTATTCCAGAAAAATGATCAGGAGAACCTCAGGAAACGACAACTTCAGGGTGACCGGCTGCAGGACAAACAGAGTTCAGAACAAAATTAACAACCTCATATTAATACATCGCAAAATAATAGATGCAATTATCTTTTAAGAAGTACTTGAGAAGAAACCACGAGGATTTTGATTCAACCTCTCAATAATGCATAATATTAATTACTGATGAAGAATTAGACAGTATATAATAGAAATGATCCTGCATCCAACTGGAATTCTTTATTATCTACTATGAATTACTATAAATCCATTATAAATTATTCAGTATTATGAATTTTTCAGAATCTACTATAAATATTCATTGTCTGTTATAAATTATTCAGTATATACTATTAATAATTTAGTATCTACTCTGAATTATTCAGTATATACTATGAATGATGTAGTAATGAGGTTAATTAGTTTGTGAATGAAAATGATTAATCTAAAGTAAATGTTGACAGTGTGGTCAGTATTTCTGAGTTTGTCCAGCAGAAGTTTCTCCAGAGGGTCATACAACAGATACAGAAGACACAGCAGATTCAAGGTACATACCTGGCCATGATCTTCTCGATGACCTTCTTGACCCACGGAGCTGTGGTGTCCAGACAGATCTCCTGACCAGTGTTCTTTAGTGTCGCTCTGAGGACCAAACAGGGTAAACATCACATACAGCGAAACTTTACGCTCTGCAGCTGAATAATAATAATAATGATGATAATAATAATAATAATAATAATAATAATAATAAAGCACTATTCAATAGATCTGTTGACTCACATGATCTCTGTCTCTTTGCAGTGGGGATTCGGGGGGAAGAGTTCCACGCTCTCTATCAGTCTGCCGATCCGTTTGCTCTCGGTTCCACTGCAGCGGCACCGTGGTTCCACACCCATACCTGGAATACTCATACCTGGAACACCAGCCAATCGGCTTCATTAGTCTCAGGCCCAATCATCATCATCATCATCATCATCATCATCATCAGTATTATCAGTATTAAACTGTCCATATGCAGAAACTCAACTGGACAAGTAGCCTGTTTTAAAAACATCAAAGCTGCAGCCAATCAGAACAGAGCTCATTTACATATATCAGTCTCGGTAACCATGTTTCAGTGTGAGATACAGAGAGGCTGTAGGACCGTTTTAGGTCCTTTAAACCCCACAGACGTTATAATTCATCCTAGGTTTAATGACTCTTACAGTACCCTTATCTCACGCTACCACTGTCTGTGTGAGGTCAGCAGTCAGCGGTCACTTCTACCAAATGCATTAAACAAAATCCTCTAATAATTCACCAGCAGCAACTCATTAGAAGTGCATCAGCAGTGCATGCATTTGCTTAAAGCGGCCTCCAGTCTGTAAAGTTATTATCACCACTAGTGCTGGCTTTGCTAACCCATTTGTGTCGGTGGTGAAGTGCGCGTCTCAGTGGAGCTCACCTTCGGTCAGAGGGAAGACGGCCAAAAGTAAACACACCCCCAGGATTCTGCTGTTCATCCTGATGGACACTGTGGAGACACTGAAGTAGTGGTGGAGGTGGTGCGGGCGGAGTGAAGACTCTGGAGTCTGGAGTTTCAGTGGCTGCTGTGAGCTGCTGTGAGCTGCTGGGGCCCTATTTAAGTGCGCCGAGCTCTGGCTCTGTGTCAGAGGGCGTTTCGTAACTCTGGGAAACTCTCTGCTTAACTAACTCTTCAGGATCAGCGCTCATAGAAAGTGACTGAGTGCTGAGTTCAGCTGGAATTTCACCTCCGGATTACAGAGAGATTAGTGCATGTTTCCTGCTTTTGCTTCCTCATAGCAAATATTCAGACTCGCAATCTGTCTTATTAAACATGCAATCAGGAATTTATTGCATTAACAAACCCCTTCAAATTCCACACTCCATGGTTTTGTGGACATTGCTCACGGCCGTTGTTTACCAGCACTTGTGTCATCAATCAGTCGGGCACGAAACGGTCAACACCAAACAATAACCAACGTCTGATAAAACAGTTTCCTGCGCAGAAGTCATGCGCCGCTAGTCAGCCAAACCACAATCAGGGGGAGAGAGCTCCACAGCATGTGTGGACAAGTGTGCGCGGGTGTGGGGGGTGTGCAGGTGTGGTGGGGAGAGTGCCTCCAGGTTAATGATCAGATTGAGCAACAGTCCTTATCAGATCAGCCCTGGGCGCAGAGGAACATTCCAAATTAAATAGGAGATGATTCTATTGTTGCTGTTCATACAGGAGACATCAGAGTTAGTTTACTTAAGTTCTGTTTGATTTAAGCCGCTTATCCTTGTGCTGGAGCCTATGCCAGCGGTCATCGGGTGGACGGCGGGACACACCCTGGACAGGCCGCTAGTCTGTCGCAGATGGACAGATTTACATGTTCACACACACACACATTCATACCTGGGGACATTTAGCATGTCCAACTGGCCTGACTGCATGTCTTTGTGGGAGGGAACCCAGGCAGACACAGGGGGAACATGCACACTCCACACAGAGAGGACCCTGGTTGACTGGCCTGGGAATCGAACCCAGGCACTTCATTTTCATCCAGATGAGTATAATCTTGCAATGTGATTCAGTTCAGTTTAATTCAGGTAGTTTATTTTAGTTCAGGTCAATTTATTTCAGCTCAGTTTATTCAGTTCTGATTAGTTCAGTTTAATTCAGATCAGTTTAATTCAGGTTAGTTTATTTTAGTTCAGGTCAATTTATTTCAGCTCAGTTTATTCAGTTCTGATTAGTTCAGTTTAATTCAGATCAGTTTAATTCAGGTTAGTTTATTTTAGTTCAGGTCAATTTATTTCAGCTCAGTTTATTCAGTTCTGGTTAGTTCAGTTTAATTCAGATCAGTTTAATTCAGGTTAGTTTATTTTAGTTCAGGTCAATTTATTTCAGCTCAGTTTATTCAGTTCTGGTTAGTTCAGTTTAATTCAGATCAGTTTAATTCAGGTTAGTTTATTTTAGTTCAGGTCAATTTATTTCAGCTCAGTTTATTCAGTTCTGATTAGTTCAGTTTAATTCAGATCAGTTTAATTCAGGTTAGTTTATTTTAGTTCCATTCCATTTATTTCAGCTGTTTTTTTCAGTTCAGTTTATTCAGTTCTGTTTAGTTCAACTCAATTCAGTTCCTTTTAATTCATCTCAATTAAAATTTGAACCATCATTTATAAATGACTGTAAAAGTAATAGCACCCGATCTGCTGTAGAGTTAACAGGCCTGGTAAACTGATCTAAATGATCATATTTTCTTTATCAACCTCAAACTAAACTCTAATCAGGGAAACAGCGCCACCTATAAATGTTACTGCTCATATTAGTGAGAGGGCCAGCTTTGGACCTAAAGAGCTTCAGTATGAGACTTTAGTGACAAAGAAAACCGGAAATCATAAATTACATCAAATAAAGCAAGCAAGATGCTTTAGAACTGAATGTGATTGATCACAACTGAATTTGATTAAATTGAATTAAACTACTGAACTGAAGTGAATAGAATTAAATTGAACTGAACAAGACTAAATTGGATTGAATTGAACTGAACTGCATGGAATTAACCTGAACTGAATTCAACTGAACTGAACTGAACCAAATTAAATTAAATTGATCTGAACTGAATTAATCCAGCACCTCCATGACCCAGGAGGAGAGGTGGCTTAGAAGATTCTTTTGGTAAAACTGAACAAAATTTAATAAGAAACAGTTTTTACACCCACATTCAGACAGACGGACTAATATATAGACAAATTAGAAAGATAGACAGTTAAAGAAAAATTCTCAGAGTGATGTTTTGTAACAGTTAGAGTCGTTTTAGGAAATGCACCAACATCAGAGCACCAACATCAACATCATCATCATCATCCTCTTCCTCATCGTGTTTGTTGACGAATGATTGTATTTCCATTGTGGGTGAGCTGGACGAAGGACATCATTCAAACATTTATTTTTCATTAACATTTTATTAAAAGTTTAAAATCACTGTAATGTACTGCTGTTACTGAACAACCTCCGAGAATCAGATCATAAGCAGGACTCGGTGAGGAGCGTGTAAATGAAAATATAGACATGACTATGATCCAGAATGATGAGCAGGGCTTTAGAAGATTCTAACATGACTAAGAAAGCTGTGGAACATCAAGAGTGAAGAGTGAATCAAATGAATATCCAGACTGCTAGTCATTCACTTTGTAAAGAGATCACATACGGAAGCCAGTCGTTTATTTACTCTTTTATTTTCTGACAGTTCAATATCAATACCGTTCACCACTGATCAGATATCAATACAGTTCACTGCTGATCAGATATCAATACAGTTCACCACTGATCAGATATCAATACCGTTCACCACTGATCAGATATCAATACAGTTCACTGCTGATCAGATATCAATACAGTTCACCACTGATCAGATATCAATACCGTTCACCACTGATCAGATATCAATACCGTTCACCACTGATCAGATATCAATACAGTTCACTGCTGATCAGATATCAATACAGTTCACCACTGATCAGATATCAATACCGTTCACCGCTGATCAGATATTAATACCGTTCACCACTGATCAAGTATTAATACCGTTCACCACTGATCAGATATCAATACCATTCACCACTGATCAGATATTAATACCATTCACCACTGATCAAGTATTAATACCGTTCACCACTGATCAGATATCAATACCATTCACCACTGATCAGATATTAATACAGTTCACCACTGATCAGATATTAATACCATTCACCACTGATCAGATATTAATACCGTTCACCACTGATCAGATATCAATACCATTCACCGCTGATCAGATATTAATACCGTTCACCACTGATCAAGTATTAATACCGTTCACCACTGATCAGATATCAATACCATTCACCACTGATCAGATATTAATACCGTTCACCACTGATCAGATATCAATACCGTTCACCACTGATCAGATATTAATACCGTTCACCACTGATCAAGTATTAATACCGTTCACCACTGATCAAGTATTAATACCGTTCACCACTGATCAGATATCAATACCGTTCACCACTGATCAGATATTAATACCGTTCACCACTGATCAAGTATTAATACCGTTCACCACTGATCAGATATCAATACCATTCACCGCTGATCAGATATCAATACCATTCACCGCTGATCAGATATCAATACCATTCACCGCTGATTAGATATCAATACCATTCACCACTGATCAGATATCAATACCATTCACAGCTGATCAGATATCAATACCATTCACAGCTGATCAGATATCAATACCATTCACCACTGATCAGATATCAATACCATTCACCACTGATCAGATATCAATACCGTTCACCACTGATCAGATATTAATACCGTTCACCACTGATCAGATATCAATACCATTCACCACTGATCAGATATCAATACCATTCACCACTGATCAGATATCAATACCGTTCAGCACTGATCAGATATCAATACCATTCACCACTGATCAGATATCAATACCATTCACCACTGATCAGATATCAATACCGTTCAGCACTGATCAGATATCAATACCGTTCACTACTAATAAAATATCAAAGCTGTTCCATACTGATATAATATGAATCTGAATGAGAAGAACGAGCAGGTCATTAAAAGATAAATGATAATCTCGCATCCGGTGTTGCGCAAAGACCTCTAACTGGCTTTCCATTTGACTGAGAACACACAGATAAAACCTACAGCTTTCTCTTCAAATGGTCCCTACGGGAACACTTCAGGAGGAACTTCCTGATCGTCTAGACGCTTGTGTCTACAAAAAACGAGGCTGTGTCCAAATTCTGAACCTGTTAAACTGGAAACCAAAGCTCTTTGTCGTCATGTTACACAAAGCGAAATTAAACTTTCACTACCATGCAATAAAAAAACAGGACTGAACACAAGGCAGCGGCACATTCACATAGTGCCGCTGTTGGAAACAAAACCTTACATCTCCATTTTTGTTGTTTTTCAGTTTTTGACCATTTAAAACTGTCCACTGTCTTTTATATCGTGTGTAAATTTCATGATGTCCAGCACGACATTACTCAGGAAAAAGTCTGGTTCCATTGACTTACATTAAAAGCAAAATGTGTTTTTCCTTCTCCTGTAAACTTGCCATTTTGGAGAGATGATATTTTGTATACACACGCACACACACTCATTGGCCACTTTATTAGGTACACCTGTTCAGTTGCTTATTAACACAAACAGCTAATCAGCCAATCACACGGCCGCAACTCACTGCATTCAGGCATGTAGAGGTGGTCAAGACACCTTGCTGAAGTGCAGACCGAGCATCAGAACGGGGAAGAAAGGGGATTTAAGGGACTTTGAACGTGGCGTGGTTGTTGGTGCCAGACGGGCTGGTCTGAGTATTTCAGGAACTGCTGATCTGCTGGGATTTTCACGCACAACCATCTCTAGGGTTTACAGAGAACGGTCTGAAAAAGAGGAAATATCCAGTGAGTGGTCGGTTGTGTGGACGAAAATGCCTTGTTGATGTGAGAGGTCAGAGGTGGTGGATCATTCTCAGCACTGCAGTAAGACTGATGTGTTAGTGTGTGTGGCACTGGTCTGAGTGGATCAGACACAGCAGTGCTGCTGGAGCACCAAGAGATTTTGGACAATTTCATGCTCCCAACTTTGTGGGAACAGTTTGGGAACAGCCCCTTCCTGTCCATAGAGGTCCATAAAGACGTGGATGAGCCAGTTTGGTGTGGAAGAACTTGACTGGCCTGCACAGAGACCTGACCTCAACCCAATAGAACACCATTGGGATGAATTAGAGCGGAGACTGTGAGCCAGGCCTTCTCGTCCAACATCAGTGTCTGACCTCACAAATGTGCTTCTGGAAGAACGGTCAAAAATTCCCATAAACACTCCTAACCCTTGTGGAAAGCCTTCCCAGAAGAGCTGAAGCTGTTATAGCTGCAAAGGGTGAGCCGACATCATATTAAACCCTATGGATTAAGAATGGGGTGTCACTCAAGTTCATATGTGTGTGAAGCCAGACGAGCGAATACTTTTGGAAATATATGTATACACACACACACACACACACACACACAGACACACACACACAGAGTAAAAACAGTATGTTTGACCCAGTAAACACTGTCAGTATAGTGACGGTCAATACACTGGAGTAGAGTGATAGAGTGATGGTCAGTCGATCAGGATGGACCCTATTCCGATCAGATCACTGTTCAAGTCAGTCATTTTAATGAACCATACAGTGTCTGTGTTTACATGCAAAGATGTTTGCCAATTCAATTCAATACATTCTGATTACAGATTCAGACCAAGGTGTTTATGCTCACTCTACTCAACAATCTGAAAAGTTTACATGCTCACTACAAGTAATCTGATACAAAATGATGCGTATGGGTGGAGTAGTGCATAAACGCTACCATGACGGCGAACATCAGGTGAGTCCAATCAGAGTGAGATGAGCAGCAGTGAGCAGTGCTTGTGTTTTTAACTGCTTTAAAATGACGTCAGACTCAGGAAAACGTCCTTCACATGTCCTTATTAAAGAAGGCCAAGAGGAAGACGTCGTGTTCTGAGACACATAAGCTGGACGTCCGTCCCGCCGCCGTCTTTTAAAGATCAGAGCATGAACTTCATCTCCTCTGCAGACCAGTTTCTGCCCTGCCATGTTGAACGGTATAAACTCTCAGTTTGATGCGCCACACATGCAGAACAGACTTAAACTTTCCGATAGGAAACGTAATCGGATACAGGCGTTTACACGGATATTATTCTTCTATTTAAGGGATTATTTACCCACCTCGTTCAATCAGATAGAAACCGTATTCTGAATGGCCTCAATCAGACTAGACTATTCCAATTGTGGTGTTTACGTGGACATAATCTATTCTGATTGAGCTATTAATTGGATTATTAACAGATTATTAGGTTGCATGTAAATGTGGCTAGTGATAAACTACACTGTCAAAAAAGGAATTATTGATTTAGAGTAAAACTGTGCTAGTGATGTTCTCCTGTACTGCACAGCTATATGGCTGCATTTCTCCAAAACTCTGAAAATCTGTTTGTCAGATAATCTGATTGTCAGGTAACTTGGATTGACACTAAGGCTGAAAGACTGTTTACTAGTATTAATTTGTGTGTGGTTCTCTAGTTTGACCCTACATTATGATCTGATTCTCATATCACCTCTGATCATAAAAATCCCCTGTGGAATATTGCGACACTCAGGACCTCTCTTATTTGTGTTGAAGCTGAGAAGCTGATTCACGCGTTCGCTGACCTCATGGTCACTTAGCTGGACTTCCAAAAAAGAGTATATTGCAGTGTTTTCTGAATCGCACTACGCATATTTAAAACAAAGCTACAAAAAAAATCTGACATCACTCCAGTTTTAGAGTCTTGGCACTGGTTAGACTTTAGAGACAGAATCCGTTTTAAAATCTGCTGTTGGTTTATTAATGGTTACATGCCAAAGCTCCAGTAAATTTCCAGGATCTTTCACTTCCTCAGACTCGTTTTGCTGAGCTCATGTCAGTTGGAGAAGCTTCCTGAGTCTCTAAGAAATTCTACGCCTTTATCTCTAATTAAAACGAATCTTGAGACTTTTCTTTTCTGATGTGTTTTCATGAATTTATGTTTTTTGTTTTAGAAACTCCGATCTTTTAGAATTTTAGTTTATTACTATTACAGTTTCTTACTCTGTGTGTGTGAGTGTGTGTGTGTGTGAGTGTGTGTGTGAGTGGTCATCAGTAGTGTGTATTACTCTGTGTGTGTCTGTGTGTGTGTGTGGTCATCAGTAGTGTGTATTACTGTGTGTGTGTGTGTGTGTGTGTGTGTGTGGTCATCAGTAGTGTATATTACTCTGTGTGTGTGTGTGTGTGTGTGTGTGTGTGTGTGTGTGAGAGAGTGGTCATCAGTAGAGTTTATTACTCTGTGCCGGTGTGTGTGGTCATCAGTGGAGTTTACGACTCTGTGCCGGTGTGTGTGTGTGGTCATCAGTGGAGTTTATTACTCTGTGTCTGTGTGTGTGTGGTCATCAGTAGAGTTTACTACTCTGTGCCAGTGTGTGTGTGGTCAATCAGTAGAGTTTACTACTCTGTGCCAGTGTGTGTGTGGTCAATCAGTAGAGTTTACTACTCTGTGCCAGTGTGTGTGTGGTCATCAGTAGAGTTTACTACTCTGTGCCAATGTGTGTGTGGTCATCAGTAGAGTTTACTACTCTGTGCCAGTGTGTGTGTGGTCATCAGTGGAGTTTATTACTCTGTGCCGGTGTGTGTGTGGTCATCAGTGGAGTTTATTACTCTGTGCCGGTGTGTGTGTGAGAGTGGTCATCAGTAGAGTTTATTACTCTGTGCCGGTGTGTGTGTGGTCATCAGTAGAGTTTATTACTCTGTGCCAGTGTGTGTGTGGTCATCAGTGGAGTTTATTACTCTGTGTCTGTGTGTGTGGTCATCAGTAGAGTTTATTACTCTGTGCTGGTGTGTGTGTGTGTGTGTGTGTGTGTGTGTGTGTGTGTGTGTGTGTGTGTGTGTGTGTGTGTGTGTGTGTGTGGTCATCATTGGAGTTTATTACTCTGTGCCGGTGTGTGTGTGGTCATCAGTAGAGTTTACTACTCTGTACCAGTGTGTGTGTGGTCATCAGTAGAGTTTATTACTCTGTACCAGTGTGTGTGTGGTCATCAGTAGAGTTTACTACTCTGTGCCGGTGTGTGTGTGTGTTTGTATGTTTGTGTGTGTATTAGTTGTGTATATTAGTGTCTGTGTGTGTCCTTGTAATAGTTGTGTATATTAGTGTGTGTGTGTGTTAGTTGTGTATATTACTGTTTGTGTGTGTGTGTGTGTTAGTTGTGTATATTAGTGTGTGTGTGTGTTAGTTGTGTATATTTGTGTGTGTGTGTTAGTCGTGTATATTAGTGTGTGTGTGTTAGTTGTGTATATTACTGTTTGTGTGTGTGTGGCTGTGGGTGTGTTAGGTGTGTATATTTGTGTGTGTGTGTGTGTGTGTGTGTGTGTGTGTGTGTGTGTGTGTGTGTGTACACATGTGAGGGCTGATCAGTAGCGTGCATTAGTGAGAGTATGAGGTCACTCAGCCGTGCGGAGCTGCAGGTCATTTCATGATTCACCACTCTTGCGTTTAGTGATAAGAGTTCATCTGGAACTCCGTTTATTGTTGCGATGCTCGTAATCGCTGCTGTTTCCTCAACTGTTCAGGGTCACACACCTGGCCAGGGCCGCCAGATTGGACAGGATCCCATTTAACATTCTAAGGCAATTTGCAATGAAGATATTTATTCATCATCAATGTTTCCACCATCTAGTGGTATTTCAGTGAAGTTTTACTGAAAAGAAAAATAAATAAATTCCATTCTTTCAACGTTGCAAAATGATAATAATCAGATTCATAGTAACAATAAACAGAGCAAGAACAACGAAACCAACCATATGACTGCAAAGTGTGTTGCACTGAAGTGCGTCTTTTGTTGTAGACCACTGGAAAGAGTTGGTGTTTGACACTAATACAAACCGAAGTGGAGATCACCTGGTGAGATTAAAGGTAAGGCAGTGAGATTTACTTCACTTCAGTGATGTCGTGAATGCTGAAGGATCTGAGCGTTTAGTGAAACTGAGCTACACCGAGCGCCCTGCTGTATGATCTGGCTCACATTCGATTGGGTTTTCCTCTGACTGAGGGTCCGCACATACACACTTCCTCTCGGGAAACACACATCACTCACATTAATGACGGAATCCGGACTCACTCATGGAAAGGAAATAGAAATACACACATTAGCTCATACTACGGAAGTGTTTGCAATAGGTGAGACGTTTCATAATAGCTGTGCTAAATATATTTATCTGTGACATTTTTTAATATTCTTAAACATTTTCACACAAAAATACATCACAAATTTGAGATATAGAACTTGAAA
Source organism: Pygocentrus nattereri (assembly GCF_015220715.1). Classification (NCBI taxonomy): domain Eukaryota; kingdom Metazoa; phylum Chordata; class Actinopteri; order Characiformes; family Serrasalmidae; genus Pygocentrus; species Pygocentrus nattereri. The sequence continues at coordinate 8,134,816 of NC_051232.1, forward strand.
GAAATATAGAAATATTACGCAGGTGAACCCGAGAGGGAGCGAGTTATCCTGAAATACCATCCCGGCTGTGATCTGGTGTCCGTGGATCATCACAGCTGTGATGTTATTGGTGAACTCCCTCCTCGAGTGTTCTGTTGCTTTAATACAGCAGTTAAATAAATACAGTAAGAAATGAATAAACTGGCCGTGAACGCGGCATTTAATATGTTTTAATGTTCAGCTCCTTCCTCCTAATTAGAGCTCCTTAACGAGCAGCTTGGTGCTACATCAGAGTAACGAGCTCCGCCCACTCGCTGCTCAGCCGGCAGTTCGTTCAGCTCCACACGAGGAATCTGGGAATTTAGTGTCGTCTTATCTAAAATATTGAAATGGCTTGAGCGTCTCCTACAGCTGTCAGAGTCGTTGCTTAGCAACAGCATCTCAGCGCCAGTCTTTGTGGAAAAAAACGTGATGTTGTGGTGAAACAGCACCTTTACAACATTCTCAACCAATCAGCTCATGGGGGGGGGGGGGGGGGTTGAATCTCCATTTTTGATGTTTTTCAGTTTTTGACCTAATGTGAAAAAGCCTGTTACCCTTTACATTGTGTGTAAATTTCATGATAAATGAACCAAAAGAAATGATCCAAAGTGACTTGGTGAAAAAGTCTGGTTCCATTGACTTTCATTAAAAGTAATGTATATTTTTTCCTTCTCCTGTAAAGTTATCATTTTTGAGATACAACAGTGATTCTCTCTCTCTCTCTCTCTCTCTCTCTCTCTCTCTCTAATATATATATATATATATATATATAGAAAGAGAGAGAGAGAGAGAGAGAGAGCGCATTTGACAACAATCACTATCATATCTACTGCTTATCAGTTTACCAGATTAGATGCTTTACTGTGTGTGGGTGTGTGAGGGTTAAAGTATTAACTTACTGACTCTAAGTCTTCAGCTTGGCGGTTACACTGCAGCTCAGAGCCAAGCGTTTGTGTCTCGTCATGTCTTTGGCAGTAACACTAATGAGGCAGGTTAATGACAGCAATAACAATATTGGACCTTGATCTTCAAGGGCCTGAGAAAAACTAATGACGTGTTTGAAACACCGAACTGTTCTCACCCTTGCATTCTCGGATTCTGTTCTTACTTGAGAACAGTTTCTAAATAACAAAAAAGGTTGGAGAATGACGGACAGTATTATCATCATGACCACCTGTTATCACATCACTGCCATTTCAAAACCAATGGTTTCATCACCGTTGGTTCAACTGCTTCTCACAGTTGTCATATGTGGCGTAGGAAAAGTTCACATTTAACATAAAATCCCCACACATTCACAGAGAATGAAAACATTTATCCCTCTACAACCCCATTTCCAAAACAGAAAATAGCACAAATACCATAAATCAATGTTAAAACTGAGAAATTTGATTGTTTTCTTAAAAATATGTGCCCATTTTGAATTTGGTGCCAACTACACATTCCAAGAAAGTCAGGACGGGGCCTGTTTACTGCTGTGTTTCATCACCTCTTCTTTAACAGCACTCTAAGTGTCTGGGAACTGAGCAGATGCTGCTGTAGTTTAGAAAGTGAAATGTTTTCCCATTTTTGCTTAATATAGGATTTCAGCTGCTCATCAGTTTCAGGGTCTCCTTTGTTGTATTTTTCATTTCATAATGCACCAGATGTTCTCAGTGGTGACCGGTCTGGACTGCAGGCAGGTCAGTTTAGCACCCGGACTCTTTTAATACGGGGCAGTGCTGCTGTAATACAGGCAGAATGTGGTTTGACATCGTCTTGCTGAAATAATCAAGGCCTTCCCTGAAAAAGACGTCGTCTGGACGGCAGCAGATGTTGATAAAACATGTTTATATCATTCAGCTTTAATGGAGCCTTCACAGATGAGCAGGTCACCCAGGCCATGAGCACTAATGCCCCCCTAAACCATCATGAATACTGGCTTTAGAACTCAGCACTGATAACAAGCTGAGTGGTCTTCAGCCCGGAGGACACAGTGTCCATGATTTCCTAAAGGAATTTCTAATGTTGATTCGTCGGACCGCCGGACACCTTTTCCACTTCCCCTCAGTCCATTTTAAATGAGCTCAGGCCCAGAGAAGGTGGCAGCGTTTCTGGATCCTGTTTATATTTGGTTTCTTCTTTGTGTTTTAGAGTTTAACAGCATTTGTGGATACAGTGATGAACTGTGTTCACAGACAGTGGTTTTCAGAAGTGCTTCTGAGCCCATGCAGTGATTTCCACTACAGAATCATGTTTGTTTTTTATGATTTCTCAAGAAATCATTTCTACATTTCATCTCTGAATCTTCTAGATCTATATGATGAAAAGCAAAATTCTTTGTTATTTTAAATTGGGATACATTATTCTTTAATTGTTGCATTATTGGATCGCACTGTCTTTCACAGAGTGGTGACCCCTCCTCAGCTTTACTTCTGAAAGTCTCCGCCTCTCTGAGACGCTCTTTTATACCCAATCATGTTACTGACCTGTTGCTAATTAGCCACCAAGTGTTTTCTAAAGCATTACACAACATTACCAGGCTTTTGTTCCCCCTGTGCCAACTTTTTTAGAATGTGTTGTTGGCATCAAATTCAAAATGGGCATTTTTATTAAAATGTTTCGCAGCGTGCTGACTTTTTTTGGAAATAGCATTGTACAAAATTATAATTCATAGATAACAAGCTCTTTACTAAACACAATCAGAACTACAACCCAAATCACATCAGAATCAGTATCACTACGGTAAGAGTGCAGACTGACTGTCCCAAGTGTAATAACATACAGGCATCTACAACTGCAGAGGTATAGACTGAACAGTATGCACTGAATACTGTTGTAAGAGTGCAGACTGACTGTCTCAGGTTAATAATGTACAGTAGTCTATAATTAAAGAGGTATAGACTGAACAGTATATACTGAATACTGCTGTAAAAGTGCAGACAGACTGTCTCAGGTTAATAATGTACAGTAGGCTATAACTGCAGAGGTATAGACTGAACAGTATCCACTGAATACTGCTGGAAGAGTGAAGACTGACTGTCTCAGGTAAATAATGTACAGTAGTCTATAATTGCAGAGGTATACACTGAACAGTATGTACTGAATACTGCTGTAAGAGTACAGACTGACTGTTTCAAGTAAATAACATATAGCAGTCTATTACTGTAATGGTATAGACTGAACAGTATGCACTGAATACTGTTGTAAGAGTGCAGACTGACTTTCAGCTGTATTCATGTACAGTAGTCTATAAATGCCATGGCATATATTGGACAGTACATACTGCACACTACTCTAAAAGTGTAGACTGACTGTTTCAAGTGTAATAACATACAGTTATCTATAACGGCAGTGGTGTAGACTGAACAGTATGTATTGAGTATGCTGTAAGAGTGCAGACTGACTGTCTCAGGTGTAATATCGTATACAGTAGTCTATAACTGCAGAGGTATAGACTGAACCGTATGCACTGAATCCTGCTGTAAAAGTGTACGTACAGTAGTCTATAACTGCAGTGATGCAGGTTCAATGAAAGTTTAACATGACTGTGTGACTGGCAGGTACAGCGCAGGTTTGTTTGACTTGTTTGTGTTTCCTCAGCCCGAGTTTTCTGTTTTTTACGCAACACCCACCTGCTGTTCACTGCAGGCAACATGACGAACCCATAAATTATTAAAGAGTTAAGCAACTCACTGCATGGCAGGCCGTTATGGGTGAATAACAGCGTGATATTTCTGCAACTTACAGATTAATAGTGTGAAGAGAATGTGTATGACCTCATATAGGGTTTGAAATCTTTCCAGCTCATAATAAATCACTGTACTGTACAAATATTAGTCTGCAGGTTTTCATTCCAGAAAAAAAAAAACTGGAGAAGACCTCAATCCACCTGCGTAATCAGTTCAACTGATCAGGAGCTCCTACTTTGTTGGTGTGAAACCATGCAGGCACTTCCGAGCTTAGCACACACGTCAGAACACTATTACACCATATACTCGTTTACACTAAACATAAGTAAGCCTGGATATGATAATGTGGCATCAAGTGCACCTGAATTCTTCTAGTTTAAAGATATTAGGCTAAGTGAGCAAACTACAGTGAGCACATTTAGTTCATTAGAAAGGCTTATACTTGGGCCTAATCCTGTTTCACCCCTCACCCTCACCATTAAGCCCCCCGTTTGCGTGTTCACGTCTAGGGGTGGGGTGTCCAGATTCTCGATGAGACAGAGGGGTAGGGAGAAGTGTTGGGGTTACATGACCCTCCAAACGGAGGTTTTTCACAGGCACACTCAAAACAGTGTTATGAGAAAAAAAGTAATAATGGCAAGACGGAACAAGAAACCCACCAAAGAAACCCACAAATGTGAGAATCTTCTCTGTTAGAAAATTACGATAATCCCCGCTTTATCTTAGTTTAATGTAGTTTCACTGTATTTTGGTCCTTTTCTTCATAAAAAGCATAAAAATGTTAACAGTACGATGAAGTCTGGTAGCTACCTAGCTAAATTTCCTGTTCCACCTTAAATAGTCCAGAAGTTCTGATGCCTGAAGCGCCAGAATGTAACTGCTGCTCCATGTAAGGTGGAACTGGAAGATTTCACAAGAAGCTGGAGAATCTCTGACTTCAGCTTCACATCACTGAAGAATTAGTGGTGGGTGATAATAAATAATTGCCCCCCTCTTTGAAGGCGTATGATCCCTAAATATAACTAAAGCCCAGCAATGAGGAGCTGAACTTTCCCCTCCTCTGCTGTCCCTGCAGACGGGCAGGGTCGCCTACAGAGTAGCGCTAGTAGCTGATAATGAAGTGGTGCTCTTTTATCTGAGGATTGTCTGATTTCATAGAGATTTCAACCACCACCCTGTGTAGCTCAGCTCCAAAGGGCAAGGTAGCTAAGCTTCAGTACCTACGGAGTTGACAGAGTGAGTCTGGCCTGTGTAAAGCCTGAGCCATAGCATCATCTTTTCCACTGTTTTCGGATTACGTCCTGAGTTTTTGAAGTAAAGCTGAGTTATGGAGCAGGAGCCAGTTTCACGAGCTAAAGCTTAAAGCACAGCAAATTAAGTCTGCGTTTTCATTTATATTCAATTTGTTAGCCTAAACTAGGACTTTAGCTCATGCTGATATACGGCCAAGATGGTACAATGGACATAAAACGTCCACGGCTCCCGACGTGGTTTGATTTTTTCTGAAACGACAAAATGGATCGTCTTTACATTTGGGATGCGATCCCTGCTGTAACCAGAACTCCTTTCAAAATATGCAAAGAAGTATTTAAACCCAATGTAAAAATAACCCAACCTGACTATACAATGGGAAGAATATCTATCCCTCATTCTCAGTGCTGATTTGTGGTTATGAATATGCAGAAACAGCGTATGTGTGATTACAAGGACTAATCGACAGCTTCTGAAACATAGAATCATCCACAGAATACATTACACCAGACAAAAGATGTTCAAAATGGCTCTATGTGACCTATCACTTAGTTCTGGCATGAAATCATCAATTTGTTAGCGCTCTGTTTAAACATCAGCTTCCCTCAGTTCCTCAGAACTGACTCATCAGCAAGCAGCACGATTAAGGAAATGTACACTGCTGACTTGAACCTTCACAAAGAAAGCCATCCTCGTCATTAGCATCACTCACTGGAAGACTTCACTTACGAATCATATAGCTACAGCAAAAATATCTGCTAACACAAAAACCACTCAATATGACTTGATCTGAACATCCAGTCATTAACTTTCTACAACAGTAACAGTCAAAATCAGCTATCCTGGAGATCTTTACTGCACAGTTGCTACTTTGAGGGCTGAATAAGGGAGCGACTGCATTCAATTTTCTGTGCATTGTGAACGATTCACCTGCAAAACATGACAGAATCCGAGAGCCGAGAGACACACAGACCTTTAATTCAGTGTTTTCCCTCCAGGTTTGGAGCCACTGCACTGAATATTTCAGTGTTTCTCTGCTGTTCATACCTCGTTCCGCTCCACAAGGGATTAATCAGCTGATAATATCAGTCATTTTAACCAGGAAAACCAGTTATGCAGGGCAGTTTCTGAACTCTGAACTAACTGCACCAGCAAACTTAAAGAATCACGTCGATTGCAACACCAGCATTGATCACATCTTTGGTAATTAGCTGACTTCGTTTCCCTCCTATGATCAGAGTTGATCTCCTCTTTGTGAAGCACCACGGGATCCTTTACCCACCCTGACGTGAAGAGCCGGTGGGCTTCTGTGCTTTTAAATGCTTTGAGACACTCTAAGGAACAGGGAGGGGGTCTGAGCAGGAGTTAAATATATCAGGAATACACAAATTTGGTAGCTTTTCTGCCCGTTTAAGTGGGACCAGGAGTTCAGGGGGAAGCCGTTGAAGGATCTCCGGCTATTTTATCGACTCTGTCGAGCAACGTTTTTCTCTTCCAAAGTAAGGAGAGTAATTTTAGCCATCTTTCACCTCTAGTTACGTTCACAAATCCCAGATAAGAGGACATCAGTGAATGTCAGAATCATCGTAAAAACTGCGCAAGTGGGTTTTAAGAAGAACTTTTTTCTTCTTGGGTGGTTGAATGAATGACACTTATTTTTCTTTCTTAAGAATGATGATTTTCTTTCACAATTTGACACTTTGGTGAGCGCAGCCTCAGGTTCTTTGGAAAAATGCTATTTTACTAAACCAGCAGCTTTGAAGTGGAGATGGATGAGATTCTGAGTTTCACCCTGAAGCTGAATGTACTTTTCTGGGCGTTTTACGGAGAATGTTTACTGAGTGCAGTGAGTTCTGAGGAAACTGTGATTGGCATTAGCAAATAACACTGACGTTACCTGTGACTCCATCTCTCTTTCTAGTGTGGCTTCATTCCAACATGTCTTTTCATCATTATATAGCTCACATTCCACCGAAATGTTTCTCAATACATTCTTTAAAAAGTGATTTGTGAGGCGCTACACAGCTTTGTACACCATAGTGGCCACAGTGTAACTGCTGCACCATTTAAGGTGGAACAGAAAATTAATAGTAAGCTGGTGAATTTGATTGACAGATTTGAGGCCATAATCTTCCATAATTTGTTAGATACATTAGCCTCAGGGCTTCAGCACTAAAACTAAAGTGAATTTCCGACACTGAATTTATCCAAACTTAATCTGAACTTATCAAAATTTATCCAAACTTAACTTACCTAAATTTATCTGAACTTACCCAAAATTACTTAACTGAACTCAACCAAACTTATCTGAACTTGACTTATCTGAAATGATCTTATCTGAACTTGTCCAAAATTATTCAAACTTAATCTGAACTTATCCTGTACTCTGTTTTCGTAGACTTAATACTGACCTTTGATCTAAACATAGAAAACTTAGCCATTCTCCCCCAGAGCACAGTGGTCTCAGATTATTACCTTCCTTAATTATCAACTCCTGTCAGCTGCCCATCTAATCCTACCGAGTTTGATATTATGACCAAGTTCTTAGAAGATACTTCTCGATCTACTCTAGACAGTGTGGCTCTATTAAAAAGTAAAATAGTAAGGCAGAAAAAACTCGCCCCTTGGTATAACGATCACACTCGAGCTTTAAAACAGACTGCCAGACAACTAGAGTGAATAGGCACCTGACTAAACTATAAGTGTTCCAGTCTGCATGGAAGGAGAGCCTATAGACTATAGAAGAGCTCTAACTGCAGCTCAGACTGTCTCTCCTCTCTCATAGAAAACAATAAGAACAATCCTAGATTACTATTTAGCACAATTTCTAAAATAACAGAGAACAAAACAGTTACTGAAGCCCAGACACCATTAGACTATAACAGTAATGAATTTATGAATTTTATATGTTTTATGAATGCGGCAGCCCGGCTCACCTTCAATCTCTCCAAGCTCAGCCACGTCATCCATTGCTGCGCTCCCTTCACTGGCTTCCTGTAGCTGCATCAGATTTAAACCCTAATGCTGGCCTACAAAGGCTGGACCAGCCCCTACTGACCTGATGGCAATGGTGAAATCTCTGACTGAACCACGAGCCCTTCGAGCTTCGAGTACAGCTCGGCTTGACCTGCCATCCTTCAAGGCTCACGGAAGACAAGCGTCGTGCACTGGGACCCAGGTGGTGGAATGAACTCTGAACAGCAGAGTCTCTCGCTGTCTTCAAACGCAGACTGAAGACCGTCTCTTTACACTGCACTTAAATCAGCACTGAGTTTAGTAAAGTATTGTACTGCACTTATATAGTGTATTTTAGTGTAGTGTAGTCTATTGTAGTGTATTGTATTGTAGTGTATTGTAGTGTAGTGTAGTGTGTTGTAGTGTAGTGTATTGTAGTGTAGTGTGTTGTAGTGTATTGTATTGTATTGCACTGTAGTGTAGTGTATTGTATTGTATTGCACTGTAGTGTAGTGTATTGTAGTGTAGTGTATTGTAGTGTATTGTAATGTATTGCACTGTAGTGTAGTGTAGTGTATTGTAGTGTATTGTATTGTATTGTATTGCACTGTAGTGTAGTGTAATGTAGTGTATTGTAGTGTAATGTGTTCAGCTCTCCTCCTTTTCTCTCTGTATCTACAGTGACTGTGTTTCTATCAGTATCTGAGCTCAGGACCGTCTTTCTCTCTCTAACCTGTTGGTAACTAGCAGAGAGACTTTCTCTAGACAGACAAAGCTCTTCTTGTAAGTTCTCTGGATCAGAGCGTCTGCTATGACCTTTCATTATTCTCTGACAAATGAAATGTGTCTTGGCAAGTCCTCCTTGATCTTAGACTGAACAACTTCTCAGTGGTATCAAGAAAATTCCAATTAAGAAACAGAAAAGTTTCGGAGTTTTCACCCTGAAGCTAAAAGTACGTTTCTGGGCGTTTTAAGGAGACGTTTACAGAGTGCTAGTAAGTTCTGACAAAACTGTGATTGACATTAGCAATTAATACAGTGACATTACCTGTAACTCCATCTCTCCTTCCAGTGTGGCTTCATTCCTAGATGTCTTTTCATCATTATATAGCTCACGTTTCCACCAAAAAGAGTTTCTCAGTAAAGTGATTTGTGAGGCGCTACACAGGTTTGTGCACCTTAGTGGCCACAGTGTAACTGCTACACCATTTAAGGTGGAGTGGAAAATTCCAATAAGAAGCTGGAGAGTTTTACTTAACTTATCTGAACTTACTTATCCAAACTTATTCAAACTCAACTTATCCTAACTTCTCCTCTGAACTCGTCGAAAATGTTTATAACTTAATCTGAATTTATCCAAACTTACTTATCTAAACTTAAGCACACTTAATTTGAACTTATCTGAACTTTTCCAAACTTATCTGAACTTATTCTGAACACTATAGGTTTCACCCAAAATATAAAAGGGCCCTGCACACTACCACAACTACAATAACAATAATCCTAGATTATTCCATTCATCCATCCAGACCTCCCTTTCCCCAGCCACTTCCACTAGCCCCTTGGGGGGGATTCCGAGGCGCTCCCAGGCCAGCTGGGCGATATAGTCACGCCAGCGTGTCCTGGGTCTTCCCCGGGTTTTCCTCCAGGGTGGACTTGCCTGTGACACCTACCAAGGGAGGCATCCAAGAGGTATCCAATCAAGATGCCCGAACCACCTCAGCTGGCTCCTCTCGACATGGAGAAGCAGCAGCTCTACTCAGAGTCCCTCCCGGATGACCGAACTTCTCACCCTATCTCTAAGAGAGAGTCCAGACACCCTGTGGAGGAAACTCATTTCGGCCGCTTGTATTCGCGATCTCGTTCTTTCGGTCATTACCCAAAGCTCATGACCATAGGTGAGGGTGGGAACGTAGATCGACCAGTAAATCGAGAGCCTTGCCTTATGGCTCAGCTCTTTCTTTACCACAACAGACCGGTAAAGGGCCCGCATCACTGCTGACCCAGCACCAATCCGCCTGTCAATCTCCCGCTCCCTTGTACCATCACTCGTGAACAAGACCCCAAGATACTTAACTCCTCCACTTGAGGCAAGAGCTCATCCCCAACCCAGAGAGGCCTCTCCACCCTTTCCCGCCTGAGAACCATGGCCTCGGATTTGGACGTACTAACCCTCATCCAGGCCGCTTCACACTCGGCTGCAAACCGATCCAGCGAAAGCTGAATTTCACGTCTGCCAATCCAGTGGCACCGCCCCTGATGTCCACGCAATGTTGAAAAGGCGTGTCAGCCAAGACAGCCCCACAACATCCAGAGCCTTGAGGAACTCGGGACGGATCTCATCCACCCCTGGGGCCCTGCCGCAAAGGAGCTTTTTAACTACCTTAGCGACTTCAGCCTCAGTAATGGACAAGCCTATTCCCATGTCCCCAGACTCTGCCTCCTCACTGGAGAACATGTTGGTGGGATTGAGAAGGTCCTCAAAGTATTCCTTCCACCGCCCAATAACGTCTTCAGTCAAAGTCAGCAGCACACCATCTCCACTATATACAGTGCTAGTGGCACACTGCTTTCCCCTTCTGAGTCGCCTGACGGTTTGCCAGAATCTTTTCTGGACACAACTCCAGAAAAGACTAAAGTCCAGTCCCTCTCAAGGAGATTGGACCCAGAGCCCAAGCTGTGTGTTGAGGTGAGCCTGACTATATCTAGCCGGTATCTCTCAACCTCGCACACCAACTCAGGCTCCTTCCCCTCCAGTGAGGTAACATTCCAAGTTCCAAAAGCCAGTTTCAGCAACTGAGGATCAGAATGCCAAGGCCCACGCCTTCGGACACTGCCCGATCCACAAAGCACCGAACCCCAACTACTACATGGGGCCCAGCTGGGCACCATGAGTGAATACCCTGACTTTCTTGTTTTCATAGGGGTGATTATGGATCACACTTTGTCTGGCCTGTCACCTAGGACCAGTTAGACCCTACCAGGGAGACCATACCAGGAGCTTTTGTTCCAGACAATAAAGCTCCTAGGATCATTCAAGCACTGCTAGTTTAAGAGTTTTTAGGATGCATCCAAGGCTATGAGAGGAGTTTATTATTGACAGAATAGGCTTAATTATTTCTGGCAAAATTTCCTCGAGTGACCCTGCAGGAATCGGATCTAAAATACAAGTAGAAGATTTTACAGAGGAAACAATTTTAACTACTTCATTTTGTTGAAATAATGTAAACAATTCCAGCCTCTCTGTAATGATTATACTATTCTCAAGATTTAGACTGGCATTATAAGGCAGCAGGTTTGTAGAGTTTAACTGTGTTTCTGAATTTTCTGCCTAATTTTTTTTCAATTTTATCACATAAAATCATTGCTGTTATAGACTAATGGTGTCTAGGCTTCAGTGACTGTTTTGTTCTGTTATTTTAGAAATTGTGCTAAATAATAATGTAGGATTATTGTTATTGTAGTTGTGGTAGTGTGCAGGGCCCTTTTATATTTTAGGTGAAACCTATAGTGTTCAGATAAGTTTGGAAAAGTTCAGATAAGTTCAAATTAAGTGTGGTTAAGTTTGGATAAGTAAGTTTGGATCAATTCAGATTAAGTTATAATCATTTTGGATGAGTTCAGATGAGAAGTTAGAATAAGTTGAGTTTGGATAAGTTTGGATTGAGTTTCAATAAGTTTGGATAAGTAAGTTCAGATCAGTTAAGTTTAGACAAGGTAAGTTAGTTTCAGATAAATTCAGATAAGTTCAGACAAGTCAAGTTCAGATAAGTTTGGTTGAGTTCAGGTAAGTCATTTTGGGCAAGTTCAGATGAATTTGAAGTTCAGGTTCAGGTCCTACCTCACTGATCGCTATCAGTTCGTTAATATAAAGGGTGAATCAACTGTCCACACATAAGTAAAGTATGGTGTTCCACAAGGCTCTGTTTTAGGACCTATTTTATTCACAATATATATGCTACCATTAGGCACCATTATCAGTAAACACGGCATAAATTTCCACTGCTGTGCTGATGACACTCAGTTATATATATCAAGTGAACTGGTGATTT
>NC_051232.1:8151765-8304265 GCF_015220715.1 Pygocentrus nattereri
TGCTTTTGCTGCGCTTTGTGGTGGAAACCCTGAGGCTCAATGCACACACAGCCACGGTCTTCAGCACTTCAGCAGGTAAAAACAGACCACCAAGGATCATGTTTGTGGATCATGATCTCAGGATTTGGGCCTGTCTGTGTTCTGAGACAAAGGGATAATATGCGAGAGCCCACGGGATGTTGCAGTGTTCATACAGGCACGCATAACTTTGAGCTGCTTTACCAGTGAATCCTGATTGAATGAATGTTTTTATTCACTGCTGCTCTTTCAAACACTGCTTCACTGCAGAGCTCAGGGAGGACACTGAGCACACCACAGCAGACGTGCAGGGTCAGTGTTCTACTTCTGTGGGCACTTCGGCCAGTCGTTTCCGAGCGGCCAACAGAAGAGAAGCAGGCATGTCTGCTCGTTCCTCTCGCCACCTGAAAGGTTGGGTTTATCAGAGAACAGCAGTGCGGACACTGTGAGCGCAGTGAACGGGGTCTGAGGACGGACTCACTTCTTTTTGTGTTCTACAAAAAGAAATTCAGACCACAGTAAACGGCCTCGAAAACAAACCAGGCTTGATTTTCTGCCTCATGAATCACAGCAGTCAGGCCCGCTTCCGTTTCATGTCATGTGCTCGCACACACACACACACACACACACACACACACACACACACTCTGCACATGCCTCACAGTGTACACACACACACACACACTCTGCACATGCCTCACAGTGTACACACACACACACACACACACTCTGCACATGCCTCACAGTGTACACACACACACACACACACACTCTGCACATGCCTCACAGTGTACACACACACACACACACTCTGCACATGCCTCACAGTGTATACATACACACACACACACTCTGCACATGCCTCACAGTGTACACACACACACACCCAAACACTCTGCACATGCCTCACAGTGTACACACACACACACACACACACACTCTGCACATGCCTCACAGTGTACACACACACACACACACACACTCTGCACATGCCTCACAGTGTACACACACACACACACACTCTGCACATGCCTCACAGTGTATACATACACACACACACACTCTGCACATGCCTCACAGTGTACACACACACACACCCAAACACTCTGCACATGCCTCACAGTGTACACACACACACGCACACACACTGCATATGCCTCACAGTGTACACACACACACACACAAACACTCTGCACATGCCTCACAGTGTACACACACACACACACTGCATATGCCTCACAGTGTACACACACACACACTCTGCACATGCCTCACAGTGTACACACACACACACACTGCATATGCCTCACAGTGTACACACACACACACACAAACACTCTGCACATGCCTCACAGTGTACACACACACACACACACTCTGCACATGCCTCACAGTGTATACACACACACACACTCTGCATATGCCTCACAGTGTATACATACACACACTCACACTCACTCTGCACATGCCTCACAGTGTACACACACACACACACACTCTGCACATGCCTCACAGTGTATACATACACACACACACACACTCTGCATATGCCTCACAGTGTATACATACACACACACACACACACTCTGCACATGCCTCACAGTGTACACACACACACACACACACACACACACACTCTGCACATGCCTCACAGTGTATACATACAAACACACACACACACAATCACACTCACTCTGTACATGCCTCACAGTGTATACATACACACACTTATACACACAAACACAAATACACTCTTATACACATGCTCAATGCACACCTCACAGTGTACACACAGTCACACACACACTAAGTGCAGGTCTCAGTGTAAACATTCACACACACACACACACACACATACACACTCACTCTGCACATGCCTCACAGTGTATACACACACACACACTCACACTCTGCACATGCCTCAAGTGGACACACACACACACACACACACACACACACACTCACTCTGCACATGCCTCACAGTCTACACACACACACACACACACACACACACACACACACACACACTGCACATGCCTCACAGTGTATACACACACACACACACACACACACACATCAAATCCTTTAATGTCTGCAAACAGTCAAACTCCGTCTGCCTGTGTGGGAAAATTCGCAGCTTATACTGCCCCAACACGTGGAGAGCATCTGTGCTGCAGTGTTGTTGTGCTGCCCGGTTTAATCAGTTATCCTGATCTTCTGAACATGTCCAGAGCCCATTTATCAGACCAGACTAAAGACCATCTGCTCAGACCACCTAAACAGCCCCAAAAATGAACCGGTTCTATTCATTTGTGCTTCAACTGAACTGTGCATTGTGAAAACAAAATGGCCCCAGTCCACTTTTGCTTTGCTTTATGGTGAAACTCTTATGGTGAAGACCGTTTGCATTTGAGTGACGACACGCAGGGTCATTTTTCCAATTTCGCGTGATGGGCTTCAGCCAATTGTTTAGAACGTCTGGTCGTTCCTCTTACCCCCTGCAATCTTATATTTATCAGAGAAGGCTACCAACATTGTAAGTACTGTGCACACTGTGAGTGGTGTGAAAGGGATCTACTGTTTTCTGAATTCTGCTGAAGAGAACCTGAAAGGTAACCAACTACAAATGACCTCAGTTTTTTTTGTTTTTACAATGTGAGTGAATTATAATGAGGAGTTTTGAGATCTCAGACCACAACTCCAGAGAAGGTCCACTTGATTTGTGCATTGTGAAATCAAAGTGGCCCAGGACCACTTCACATTTTGGCTCCATGTGGAATTGTGTGGTCTCAGGAAGAAACCACAGCACTTTTGGATATCTGGAAAGAGGACCACATTAAATGTCTCTCTACAACACAAAAATATCAAGAAGAGAATACAGTAGAATGGTGCGGCAGTGCTGAAAGTTAAGGTGATTAAGGAGACGTCCTTTCTTTGAGGAACTAGATGAAATTTTGGGGACATATGCCAGTGCTTATTCTGCAGCTGTACTTAAAGAGAGCTCTCCCACAGCTCATCACTCAGTCTTGACTTTATGATGGCATGTGCACATCTTTTTACTGAGCCATCAAACCGTATTCTCTCAGGTCTCGAATTTCATCAGATTCTGGGTTCTCTCCCGTTTGTTTTTGTGGTGTACATATTAAAAAAATAACTTTTTTAATTGACTATTTTCCCCCTTTCATTTTCTTCACCTTTTACCACACTTTTTTCCTACTCCCACCTGCTCCACAGGAAACACGCACCTGCCACTTACTCACCCCAGCTTATCAATCATCTCCTATGCCTTCAACTTATTATCAGGAAGCCTCCACTCATGGTGCCAATGTCAAACAACTCATACCGCTAAATGTCTCACTGACATCAACAGTTTCCTTCTTCTTAATCTTAACAAAACTGAGGTCCTACTAATTGGACCCAAAGCTGAGAGATCTCTCTTGCTACACATTTGCAACATCATTAGAACTGCATTCTTTCACTTGCACAACAAAACGTTCCAACACGTTCCACTTCATTACTAAATTATCTCAGAGTGTCCCAGAATGCAGCTGGTGGAGTCCTAACAAGGACCAAAAAATACGACCATATATCTCCAATCCTGTCGTCACTACACTGGCTACCTGTTAAATTTGGTGTAGAGTGTAAGATCCTTCTCTTAACGTATAAATTGTTAAATGGCCCTGCAGTATCTTAGTGAATTAATTCAGTCATATGAACCCACACGTACACTCCCCTCACAAAATAACGGCCTGCTGACAAAATAATGGCCTGTTGGCATTTCCTAGAATTAGAAACCCGGTTCAGCATTTTCCTATATAGTCCCAAAATTTTGTAATCGTCTTTCGACCTCTGTTCGGGACTCAGACACACACTCTACATTTAAAACTAGACTCAAAACTTTTCTGTTTGCACAAACATTTTGCTGATCTCTGTTGTTTGCGCCATCAACTCTCTAACATCTCTCGATAAACAGACCTATCCTGTTACCACATGGGAGCCACCAGAGCTGCTACAGTCACCAGAGCTCTCTCTCTGTTTCGACCACCGTGGAGTTTCACGTAATACAAACCTGTGTAAATCTCACCTGCATGCACTGACTCTCCTGCTGCTCAAACTATCTAATGAACCATTGCTTCACCTGTTTTTTCCCCGTTTTGTATTATAATATTTCATACTAATGCTGTCTGCTGTCTGGTGTTGACCAGAGGAGGATGGGTTCCCCTTTTCAGTCTTGGTTCCTCTCAAGGTTTCTTCCTCCTGCTCTTAGGGAGTTTTTCCTTGCTACTGTCACCACTGCTGACACTCATGGAGGCTCGGACCCGGATTTCTCTGTAAAGCTGCTTTGTGACGACACCTGTTGTATATAAATAAACTTTGACCTGACTTTGATTAGGTTCAACAATATTGTATTCAGGAGTATTAATCTGTTTTTGGAGTTGTTTAAAGGTGATGTTCGAGATTTTAAATAATAGCGTCCTGAGCAGAGAATGAAGCCACGCTCCCTCTGTGCACGTCATAATCTGAGCTTCTCTGTTTTTTGGCCGCCCAAGCATGTTATTCCGGCCTTGTGACAATGTCATGGTATTGTGTGCACATGGTTTGCGAAGGTTTTATAGCCACAAAGATGTAAAATGAAGCGTTGACCCCAACAGAGTGCGTCCGCAAATTTGGGGAGGGGGTTGTTGCAGTTTCTGAAGGAGCAAGTGAGCTCAAGTATCAACGGTGATCCTCCAGAATCATAAATACATAAAGATGTTTTTGGTGTGAAAGTTGCATTTTTGAACATGAAGTGTCTATTTGTGCACACTACCCGGAATTCAGTGTTACACTGCCAAGTTATAAATGAGTTGTGGTGTGACCACAGAGTGGTCCGAGATCTCATCAGGATGAAAGAGGAACAGAAAGAGTACTTGGGCCACTTTAAAGGTTACTTACAATATGAGCACTGAGGTCATTTGCTTCTGGTTCCCTTTCAGATTCACTTTAACAGAACTGAGTTCAGTTTATTTACAAAAACTAAATGTGAAAACTCGACATCAGTGTGTTATTCCACAGCTGGATAACTAGATCATAAGGCCCTAATGTATTAGCAAGTGTCTGGGATATAATCAATCAATCAATCAATCTTTATATCATCTCAGATTGAGGGTGACCTTCATTTACAGTTCAACAGGGATTAGAAAAAAAAATTCAATGAAATTTATCAAATGGCAAAATTTGTGAGACAAAACAAGACGAAGATTTATAAACATAAAACAAAAGCTCAAATAAGAAATGGGCATAAAATAGCAATAAAACATGCAATGAAGAAAAATTTAAAAGACCAGTTATTACAATAAGCAATGTTTTATTTTATTTTATATTTAATTTTTATTTTATATATATATATATATATATATATATATCCTCAACTTTCCCAGTCTTTTGTTGCTCCTGTCCCAACTTCTTTGGAAAGTGTTGCAGGCAGCAAATTCAAAATGAGTGAATATTTGCAAAAAACAAAGTTTATCCCTTTGAACATTAAATATCTCGTCTTTGTAGTGTATTCAATTGAATATAGGTTGAAAAGGATTTGCAAATCATCGTATTCTGTTTTTATTTATGTTTTATACAACGTCCCAAGTTCACTGGAATTGGGGTTATATATATATGTTCTCCCCATCCCCAGGGTTTCCTCTGGGTTCTCCCACAGTCCAAAGACATGCAGTCAGGCCAATTGGACGTGCTACATTGCCCCTAGGTGTGAGTGACTGTCTGTGTCTGTCTGTCTGTCTGCCCTGCGATGGACTGGCGACCTGTCCAGGGTGTATCCTGCCTTCTGCCCGAAGACTGCTGGGATAGGCTCCAGCACCCCCCGCGACCTTGACGGAGAAGCGGCTTAGAAAATGGATGGATATGTGTGTGTGTGTGATTCAGAGAATCTGGAGAAATCTCTGTATGTAAGGGACAAGGTCAAAAACCATTATATATATATATATATATATATATATATATATATATATATATATATATATATATATATATATATGTGTGTGTGTGTGTGTGTGTGTGTATATATAATCACAATGTAGGCCCCTTGTCGGACACCTTTAGTGTGGGAGTGAGGAAGAACAGTTTTGAAGACATTGCCAGCAGCTAAACGAATATAAAAATATGTATAAAGCAATGGAAGACCTAGTATTGTCCCTTGTGGGACACCTTTACACCCGATCAGTGTGCTGCTTTTTAGAGTTTACCTTTTCACAGGCACTACAGAAATCACTGGAAACGTCCTTTGTATGGTGCTTTAAATTAGAAAGTGAGATAAATAACATGCTTCAATGTTTTTTTTAGTGGTTTCTAGAAGACTGAATTGAAGAGGATATTGAGATGAGTGGGCAATGATGGCCAGTTAAACGAGTAAAGAGGGCAGTGATGTGCTCTGAAAGGTCGTTTGTAATAAACGGATGACAGAACGAAAAAGAGCGTCCAGTTTCCTTGCACTCCAGTCTGTGAGCCACGTTACTGAAATCGTGCAAGCGAGAGTGAAACCAGAGTGAACATGGCAGCACAAGTGAAAGAGGATTGGCGTCTTGGGAAAAAAAAAAAAAAGAAAGCAAAACAAGCTCGGCCATAACAAAGGTGATATAAATCAAGGGTTAAAGCCAAGTGTGAGTTTTAAATAGAAATAATTTCCCTTTCACTGTGGTTGGCTGTGATTACAGAATAAACAGCTCTAGCCAAATGCCTGCTATGTATGCACTGTAATCTATTCCAGCCGGGCTCCCTCGATTCTAGAGAATTTAAAAGTAGAAAGAGTCGTGGCCGTTTTCCATCTGGACCCAATGGTCTTGGTCTTTAATGGTTTTAATAAAGCAAGAACCATGAGAGGCTGTGCATTACTGCGATATTTCGTGGGAAGGATGTTCTTAGGCATGCTGAAGTAAAACTTCCCTGTGGTAAAATCACTGCAATGCACGGCCTTAAATGGCTCATTGCTTTAATGAAACAGCGGCCAACTTAAACCATTATAAAATACACAAATGTTTGGAAAATAATCCATGTTTTTATTAATAATGATCCACCAAGATATGTAGTTCCTTATGAATATGGTATTGTTGCCAAGCAACAGTTGCCCATTGCTGTATATTGCAGTTATTTAATGAATTAGCTGTATTTTAGCTGTTTTTTGCTCTGTTGGGCTGCAGGACTCAGTATTTAACTTCCAACATTGTGCACTATGTAGGGAGCAGAGAGCCCCAGCATGAGAGGAGGGGCACTGGGTTGGTGCTAAATAAGACTTGTGGTGGTGGTCAGTGAAAAATACTTATAAAGCGAAAGCTTCTATTATCGTAGTTTATGTTGGCCACTCTTTTTGTTGTATAACAATGAACATACGATAATACAGCACTGTTTAATGCTGAAACCTTCTCTTTCTAAGTGCATTTCAGTCACCAAATTACCACCGCAAGTCTTATTTAGCACCAATCCAGTGTCGCCCTCTTCTCACTTTGGGGCTGAGTCTCAAACGGCTCCCTGTTCCCTACATAGTGCACTACGTAGGAATTTAAATACTGGATCATGCAGCCCAGCCGAGCAAAATACACCTAAGAAACAGATTTGGGATTCAGACACATTTACACCTGTTTGGCTGCGGAGGTTAGAACTTAAACCTTCATAGGTAGAACACTATTTAGAGAGTGTGCTGCTGTTTGGGATTCAATCTGGTTTTGACACGACTTCTGACTGAAACATCAATATTTGAAGGGTGTGAGAGAGACTTTTATACTGCTGTTTTACAGTTAATCGTACCATAAATACCTTTACATTTCAAGCCTGAGATATTAATGATGGAGCTGTTTAGGCTGATTGCTATTTTTTAAGCCTGTTTGCTAGCTGGCCGTTCTAGTTCTAGATAAGAACATAAGCGGTCAGCTCCTCATTTTAAACAAAAAATGGGTTCTTACTTCATCAGTACACTCAGTGGTCCATGTGAGCAGTATGAGAGTTAAAACTATCCATTTTATAATGACAGTTTAAGGCTGGCGAAGGTTTTCTTGAGGCTTGAGGAGGGTTCCCTGGAGAGCTGACAGCACAGTCTCAGAGGAAGTGCCAGTGGTGTACAGGACAGAATGACCAGCCTAGAAATTAAAGCATTACCAGC
Organism: Pygocentrus nattereri; assembly: GCF_015220715.1. Classification (NCBI taxonomy): domain Eukaryota; kingdom Metazoa; phylum Chordata; class Actinopteri; order Characiformes; family Serrasalmidae; genus Pygocentrus; species Pygocentrus nattereri. Next base: position 8,159,927 of record NC_051232.1, read on the forward strand.
AGCTAAATGAGTGTCCAGGGTGTATCCTGCCTTCCGCCCGAAGACTGCTGGGATGGGCTCCAGCACCCCCCCGCGACCCTGACGGAGAAGCGGCTTAGATAATGGATGGATGGATGGATGGATATATATATATATATATATAAAACAATGTAGGCCCCAGTATTGACTCTTGTGGGACTCTTAGTGTGGGACTGAGAAAGAACATTTTTAGTTAATGTACCAAGCTAAGACTGATCTCTGCAGTCCAGTCTACGGCAAAGAGGGCATGTGGTTCTGGTCCATGCTCAGTTTCACCAGGTCAATATTGCATGCTAATCTTGCTTTCATCTAAAGCAGAAAAACCATCATTTTCAAACAGCAGTGACATGAGGGAGATAAATAAATGCTTTCATCAAAACCAACCAAATGATGTTTGTGTGGCCCTGGGTATGCAGTGTGTGCCAAGCAGGCCTCTTCAAAGGCTAAGGCCTGGCAAATACACTGCTCGAAAAAATTAAGGAACACTCAAATAACACATCCTAGATCTGAATGAATGAAATATTCTCATTGAATACTTTGTTCTGTACAAAGTTGAATGTGCTGACAACAAAATCACACAAAAATCATCAATGGAAATCAAATTTATTAACCAATGGAGGCCTGGATTTGGAGTCACACACAAAATTAAAGTGGAAAAACACACGACAGGCTGATCCAACTTTGATGTGATGTCCTTAAAACAAGTCAAAATGAGGCTCAGTATTGTGTGTGGCCTCCACGTGCCTGTATGACCTCCCTACAACGCCTGGGCATGCTCCTGATGAGGTGGCAGATGGTCTCCTGAGGGATCTCCTCACAGACCTGGACTAAAGTATCTGCCAACTCCTGGACAGTCTGTGGTGCAACGTGGCATTGGTGGTGGCCCTCATACCATCCTCATGGAGTCGGTTTCTAACCATTTGTGCAGACACATGCACATTTGTGGCCTGCTGGAGGTCATTTTGCAGGTCTCTGGCAGTGCTCCTCCTGTTCCTCCTTGCACAAAGGCGGAGGTAGCGGTCCTGCTGCTGGGTTGTTGCCCTCCTATGGCATCCAACACGTCTCCTGGTGAACTGGCCTGTCTCCTGGTAGCGCCTCCAACCTCTGGACACTACGCTGACAGACACAGCAAACCTTCTTGCCACAGCTCGCGTTGATGTGCCATCCTGGATGAGCTGCACTACCTGAGCCACTTGCGTGGGTTGTAGAGTCCGTCTCCTGCTACCACGAGTGTGAAAGCACCACCAACATTCAAAAGTGACCAAAACATCAGCTAGAAAGAAGGTACTGAGAAGTGGTCTGTGGTCCCCACCTGCAGAACCACTCCTTTATTGAGTGTGTCTTGCTAATTGCCAATGATTTACACCTGTTGTCTGTTCCATTTGCACAACAGCTGTGAAATTGATTGTCAATCAGTGTTGCTTCCTAAGTGAACAGTTTGATTTCACAGAAGTTTGATTTACTTGGAGTTATATTGTGTTGTTTAAGTGTTCCCTTTATTTTTTTGAGCAGTGTACATAGAGATACTCAGTTGTATCAACATTAACAGTTGATTTGATGGTTAATTACACTACGCTGTGTTGGTTCTTACTCTCTGTGAGTGCAGCCCTCTGTGCTTGGACTCTGTCCTGGAATGCTGTACATGTTTCAACCAGGCCTGGGAAACTGCGTAGTCCCATCCTGAACATACATAGTAACTATGACAGGGACATCTGGCCATTGTTTAGGAAACTGTCTAAGGCTATGTTTGCACAGCAGGTAAAAGTGGCCCAAATCTGATTTCCTCATCAAATCCAATTGCTTTGTTTGGCTGTTGGGATTGTCTTTTAAATGTGATCTGTATGGACGTCAGTCTGAAGCTGAACCTGAGCTGACCCACATATGCTAAAGAACAATACTTCAACATGGCTCGTGCAGAGATAAACAGTCATGACAGCCAGCCAGCGCCTGTTGATCCTGGAGCTTCAGTTTTGGCTTCGCTAGCATCACCGGAGTGATTATAAAGATCCAATGGTTGACAGCTGGGCTCATTACCCAGAATCTGCGAGTTCACTGTAAAAAGGGTCCGTTCTTCGATGTCAGCCAGGCCTTTGGTTCATGTCCTCTTTCAACTGTTCTCTGGCTCTGCAGCCTCCGGCTTCTCCAGCCGTTTCATTGGAAACCTCTTTGAACTCGGAGCGGCTGCAATGAATCTCCTCTAATTTTTTGGCACAGAAACATGAGCCTAAGTGTTTTTTGAGTCTCAGCAACGTGAAATTAGGATGAGTGTCGAGTTGGACTTTAAAAGTCGCATGAATTCCGATCTGGCTGTTCAGACCGAGTCGCACTGCCGCAGATCAGATTTCAGTGCCACATATGAAAGCGTCTCAGATCGGATGTGAAAATGTCAGATTCAATGTGTTTATCTGTTCACACTGACGCTCAGACACACATCTGAGTCACACAATCGGATTTGGGCCACTCTTTACCTGCTGTGTGAGCCTAGCATGTATTTTAACACTTCCTTGTTTAATCCCAATTAGGAACAACCTGCTTAGTCACATTTAGGGATAATCAATAGGTTCTACCTTCTTTGTTCTCTTTTCATTAATGACGTGCTGTCGGTTCTGCAACCTTGTAGCCACAAGACTGGTACCCTAACCTCCAGCCCATGACTGGCCCCTAGATCATGGTATAGATACACAGATTAAGGCCAGAGGTCATCATTTTATGCACTGATATATGAAGGAATGGAGCTGAAACAGCTGATGAAGGATGACATGGTGTGATAAACCTGAGTTGCATGTGACTGTAAGACAGCCCAGATAAGTTAAGGTAATTGTTTAACATCTTCAGATCAGTATAAGTTAGATTTTCCTTTTTTTGTTGTTGTAGCTCTGGCAGCTCAGATTAACACTTCCATTAGTGAGGCCTTAATCAATAATAAAAGGTTCTACGTTTTCTCTGCCATTCATAAAAATATCACCTAATACAAAACAATGTTTTCAGATTTGGATTAGGAGGAGGATTATTTAATTGAAAGCATTCTTCATTTTCCACAACAAACACAACCATAATGTTCACCAGATCTTTGGAAACAAGGTGAGACAGAAATAGGCCTCGTAGTATCAGGCCTGGGAAAATGGATAAATCAACAGGAGCAGCCATGACGGAGGATAATTATTTGACCTGCCAGTTTAGCCTAAGCAGTTCACTCAGAACAACTCTCAGTGATGGTCTGCAGAGAGAAACGGCAAAGCAGAGGTTTGGCTCAGTGAAGCGTTTGAAGCCCTATGAACTGCAGACATGGGCGCGTATCCAGTGCTGATCCGGTTTCAGCCATATGGTTTCTATCAGTAAGCAATGGGGCACCAGTTCCAAGGAACAACAATGGGGGTAAGGGTCCATTTAAGGGTTCATGAAAGAGGTTTTACTGTGTTCCAAAACCAATTAGGTTTAGAACCATAACAGTGAAGCCTTCACTAAAGGTTAATTAAAAAATTTGATAAACATTTGATAAAAATACAAGTTTGCCAGAAAGGGGCTCGTCAGAAAGCAGTGTTCTTTATAGCAGCACAGCTAAACCCTAAAAGAAAGAAGGGAATTATGTCAGATGTCATGACAAGGTGATGTTGGGGTCATGCAGCTATATGAACCAAACCCTACAGTCCATGCAGTGAAATTTTTGTTTACAGACGTGCTGAAACAACAAGCCCCCAACAAGGTGGAGCTGTATGTATGTTTAGGTGGCAGGCACAAACTAGTCTTCAACTCTGCATGTGCTTAACTCATCACAACTAAATGTGTTGCATTTTAGCGATGCTAAACAAAGTGAATGACACAAAAATAACAACCACCTGGAATATTGGCTTCATATACAACTCACTTTACAAAACATTTAAATGAAAACAAAATGCAATGATGTGCAAATCATTTCAACCCTATATTTAGTTGTAAATAGTAAAAAGACAACAAATCAAATGTTGAAACTGAGAAATTTGATTATTTTTTGAAAAATGTATGCCCATTGTGAATTTGATGGCAGCAACATGTTCTAAGAAGTTGGGGCAGGGGGAACAAAGCATTGTGTAATGCTAAAAAAAAGCACATTACAGTTAATTGACAACAGGGTCTTTCAAATGTGAAGATGAGGAGGGTTCACCACTTCGGTGAAAGACTGCACCATCAAATAGTGCAACAGTTCAAGAACGTTTTGTAATGAATAGTAAAGAACTTTCATATGTAATATCAAATATGTGATATTTAATGAACAGTAAAGAACTTCTGCTTTTCATCATCTACGGTACAGAGTGTCATTAATGACTCAGAGAATCTGGAGAAATCTCTGTCTGTGAGGGACGAGGCTGAAAACCAGTATCTGCTGGCCGTGATCTTTGGGCCCTCAGGCAGCACTGCATTAAAACAGACATGATTCTGTAGTGGAAATCACTGCATGGGCTCAGAAACACTTCTGAAAACCACTGTCTGTGAAGACAGTTCATCACTGCATCCACAAGTGCTGTTAAACTCTAAAACACAAAGAAGAAGGCAAATATAAACAGGATCCAGAAACACTGCCACCTTCTCTGGGCCTGAGCTCATTTAAAATGGACTGAGGGGAAGTGGAAAAGTGTCCGGCGGTCCGACGAATCAACATCAGAAATTCTTTTTGGAAATCATGGACACTGTTTCCTCCAGGCTGAAGACCACTCAGCTTGTTATCAGTGCTGAGTTCTAAAGCCAGTATTCATGATGGTTTAGGCGGCATTAGTGCACATGGTGTGGGTGATGTGCTCATCTGTGAAGGCTCCATTAAAGCTGAATGATATAAACATGTTTTATCAACATCTGCTGCCGTCCAGACGACGTCTTTTTCAGGGAAGGCCTTGATTATTTCAGAAAGACGATGTCAAACCACATTCTGCATGTATTACAGCAGCACTGCTCCATATTAAAAGAGTCTGGGTGCTAAACTGACCTGCCTGCAGTCCAGACCGGTCACCACTGACAACATTTGCTGCATTATGAAATTTAAAAAATGCGACAAAGACCCTGAAACTGTTGAGCAGCTGAAATTCTGTATCGAGTAAGAATGGGAAAATATTTCACTTTCAAAGCTACAGCAGTGTCTCCTCAGTTCCCAAACACTGAAGACATTATAACGGAGTTCAATCAGCCAGGCAGATGAAATCTACAAGCACAAGGAAAAACAAAGCAAAAAAACATGTGACAGCTATGTTTCAGGTTTACTGCAACAACAGGCATCTAAAATATATCTTGCCTTTGATGACTCAATGTATTTAGGTAGACATTTGCTTTTTCACAGTGCAGTTTAGCTTTTGTAGTTAAAGAGTACTGTAAGAGTCAAATTCACAGATCACAATGACGTTATGAAAACCTGTGATTGGCTCTTGATGGGTCAAGAGTGACATGCTCCAAGGAATCAGGGATGGGATCACTCCTTTAACCGTCCTACAGATAGATCCTGTAACAGCAACTGAAGCTTCAGATTCTAACAGTGAAGCTCAGATAACAGCTAGATAGCAACAGTTGCTAAGCAGTGATTGGTAGACTGAGGAAATGAGGCAGAGCTTCATAGAGTGGTGTGACAGAGCTGTTCATAATACAGCAACAGCCCTCACAGAAACCAAATCAAACATCATTATCTTAAAAAAAATACAGCCTAAAATATTCTATTATGTAATAATCATAATAATAAACATATACTATATGAACAAAAGTATTGGGACACCTCCACATCACACCTACAGGAGCTTTTATGATTCCCATTCTAAATCCACAGTCATTAGTATGAAGATGGTCCCCCTTTGCAGCTCTAACAGCTTCCACTCTTCTGGGAAGCTTCTACAAGATTTTGGAGTCTGCCTGTGGGAATTTGTGCCAATTAATCCAGAAGAGCATCTGTGAGGTCAGACACTGATGTTGGACGAGAGGGTCTGGCTCACAATTTCGGTTCTAGTTCATCCCAAAGGTGTGTGATGAAGTTGAGGTCAGGACTTTGTGCAGGCCAGTCAAGTTCTTCCACACCAAACTCATCCAGTCATGACTTTATGGAGCTGCTTTGGTCACTGGTGCTCATTCATGCTGGAACAGGAAAGGTTCTTCCCCAAACTGTTCCCACAAAGTCGTAAGTGTACAATTGTCCAAAATGTCTTGATCTGTTGAGGCAATAAGATTTCCCCTTCACTGAAACTAAGGGTTCTAGACCAACCCCTGAAAACAACTCATATCATTATCCCACCTCCACCACACTTTACAGTTAGCACAGTGCAGTCAGCTGCTTGGCCATGGAAACCCATGCCATGAAGCTCCCTGCGCACATGGTTTTGCACCACAGGAGACATTTTGTCCTGCCGCAATCTGACTGTACATCACTCCCCGTTTTGGCAGGGAGGTCTTATTTACAACCTAAAGGCTAATATAGTTGGGTCAGTAGAATTTAACACATGTACTACTTGCCCACGTTTTGCCTGTCCTCTAATTACACCCACGTCTGTGTATTGGGTATATACAACATTTAAAGTAAATGGGTTGCTAATAAGGGTGCTAAGTGGGAGCTAAGCGGTGCTAACAGGGTTCTAAGGGTTGCAAATGGGAAGCTAACTGAATAAACTTTAGTATTTGTGTTTTCGTTATTTGCATATTTATGTACTTTCTCTGTGCTTCACAGTTGTATGTATGATCCTGAGTGTATCAATATTTTCCTTTTTGTCAAATAAAGTTTCTCTCTCATTCTACTACTCATGGCTTAAAAATCTGGAAGTCTGGGAAAGCATGAAGTTCCTCAGAAGCGCTGATGAGTTCCTCTTCTGCAGAACATGAATCTTTCATTGTGTTATAATCAGCTTACGTCACTGATATTTGTGTTGAGGTGGCCAGTAGGAGGATCTCTACCCTACAGTCCAGAGATACACCTCTCTTTTCCTCTGAAACAAATAAGTTAATCTTATCTTCTTCACGATAAAAGACGGCTCTGGATGCTGTGGTCAGTCATTGCGGTGGTCCAACAGCTCTAAAGACTAACTCACCATGACTTGTGAGTACTGAAGGAGTGTCATAACGGACGGGGAAGCTGACTCATTGGAAGCCGTGGCTACTTTCACTGTTTCTGGCCTTTATTCATTGGTTGTTTGGGTGGAATAAACAGTGATTCATGTTTAACAGCTCAAAAGAATGTGATCTTTCAGCAAAGTCACCATAATGATATTAATATATAAACAATACAGGAAGCTAACAGGATGTTAACAAAGAGCTAACCGTGTGCTGTCAGCATGCTAATGTGATGTTAATGGAGAGCTAACAGTGCACTAATGGGGAACTCACAGAGCGCTAATGGGGTGTTAACGGGAAGATAACCGGGTGCTAATTGGGTGCTAAAGGGGAGCTCGCAGTGTACTAATGGGGAGCTAACAGTGTGCTATCAGGGTGCTAATGGGGAACTAATGTGGTGCCATCGGGAGTTAACGGGGTGTTAAGAGGTGTTAACAATGTGCTAATAAGGAGCTAATGAGAGGCTAATGGAGAGCTAGCAGTGTACTAATGGTGAGCTAAAAAAGTGCTAATGGGGTGAGCTGGCAGTGTACTAATGGGAGCTAACAAAGTGTTAATGGTGTGCTAATTGGGTGCTAAAGGGACATTAGTGGAAAGGTAATGGAATGCTAATGAGAAGCGAACAGATTGCTAACAAGATGCTAATGGGGTGATAACAGAGTAGAACTTGTGTGCTAAAGGGGAGCTAATAGAGTGCTAAAGGGGTGTTAACGGAAAAGCTAGCGGTGCACTAATGTGCAGGTTCCAGTGCTAATGTGGTGCTAACAGGAAGCTAGCATGATGCTAACAATGTGCAAATGGTGTGATAACAGGCTACTACTTGGGTGGTAAAGGGGAGCTAATCGAGTGCTAATGGGATGCTATTGGGAGCTAGCAGTGATAACAGTGCTAATGGGGTGCTAACAGGATGCTACCAAGGTGTCAATGGGGTGCAAACAGGGTAGTAAAGGGGAGCCAACAGGTCGCTGAACATAATGCCGTTATATCGTCTGCCCGTTTTGGCAGGGAGGTGTTATTCACACCCTAGAGGCTGATCTAACTCGGTCAGTGGAATCTGACACATGTGACTCCCCCAAATTTCGCCTGTTCTCCAACTACACCTACTTCTGTGTACTGAGCGTTTGCCCTCTCTCTCTCCACTAATCGCTGTGAGGAAATTAAGAAACATGAGCTCCCCCCGTATTAGAGTAGTCTACTATAATGGGAAGCTGACTAAGCAACTTTTATTATTTCTGTTATTCACTTGCAAATTGATGTCCTTTCTCGGTGCTTCACAGTTATATTTATGATCCTGAGTGCATGAATAAAGTTTCTCTCCTACTACTCATGGCTTAAAAAGCTGGAAGTCTGGGAAAGCATGAAGTTCCTCAGAAGCGCTGCTGCTGGAATTCATGGTTAAATATATAAAAGTCTGGATCGGCATGACTTTTCTCAGAAGCGCTGCTGAGTTCCTCTTCTGCAGAACCTTGATCTTTCATCATGTTATAATCGGCTTATGTCACTGATATTTGTGTTGAGGTGGCCAGTAGGAGGATCTCTACCCTACAGTCCAGGGATACACCATTCATTTCCTCCGAATCAAATAAAGTTTCTCATCTTATTTTGATTATTCTCATCAAAAGTCTGCACGGCAGTTTATCCTTGAGCTCCAACTCTGGACGCTTTTCTTTTTCATTAGAGTCCTGGATCTGTGACATTTCCAAGCCTGTGTTTTATTAACAGAATGAGATAAAGGCAGAATATATGAGACGCGGAGAAAACAATTCACGCTATCAAAACTACAACATGCGTCAAGTTTCAGGCTTGAGTGAGTTCTGTTTATATGGTCTTTCCCTTCAGGCAACACATTACAGGCTCTTGTTTGAGTCTTTTACAGTGCTTGATGATGGTTTTCATGAAGAGCTCTTAATGTCTGAAACAGCATCCGACAGCAGCTGGACCAAATAAACGCTCTTAAATCTTAAATCCTGATTAAGCCCATATTTAGTTTGGCTCTATGAGGAAAAGCACTGCCGCTCATTGTTTCTAACTATTTTATCTTTCCAGCGTTTCGCCGTTATTGAGATTTTACCGCCAATAAAGATGTTAATAAAGACAATATTATTGTGCTAAAATGATTTATTATTAATATGAATCTCGGGCTAAAGGAGTTGTGGAGATCCATATAGTAATAATAGCTTTATTGCTTCCTTTAGTCGGGATGAGTGATCCGCTGAATGAAACCTCACTCCGCAGAGTTCCTGAGCTCCTAAAAGATCCAATAAAACCCTCACCAGAGTGTGAACAGTGATAAAATCACACGATTCCTCCACACAAGCCCATCAATCACCACATAGTCGGTCAGTGTGGTTTGAGCTCCAGCCTCAGGCACAGAAACAACTGACTGACTCTGCAGTTACAGTAGAGTTATTTCAGAAAAGACCTCATTTAATTTACTATTTTTTTACTATTAATTTACATTTAATAAACTACAAAGGAAAAGTTTGTGAACAAACTAAGATGACTTGGAAAAGCCAGCTAATTACAGCAAAACCTTAAAAGGGTGGAAGACTGCTGCCGGTTGCTAAAGCATTGCTTAGATGTTGCTAGGGGGTTGCTACGGTAACCAGGGTGGATGGCAATTTGTTGCCAAGTGCTGTACCTTAAATCCACTGTGACCATAAATGTACTGATAACTAAATTCACTGCTACCTTAAATTAGGTGCCTCCTTACAATGACTGCCACCATAAATTCAAAGACAGCTTAGTTTTACTGAAACATTAAATTCAGTGCCACCTTAAGTTCACTGACCCCTCAAATTCCTTACCACCGTGCATTCAGTACTACCTTGAATGCAATTCCACCTTAATGCAGTGCCACTTTAAACTCAGTTCTACCTTAAATGCTGTGCATTTAGGCTGTAAGCTTAATTCAGGAGGAGGCAGTAGTTTGTAGTGGGCAGGTAGTGACGTATGAATAAAAAGTCATAAAATAAGAGCAAAGATCTGTGTTTGATTTCTGGCCGAGCATCAAATTGATAAACTAATGAAAAAGAAGGTGGATGGTAATTTGTTGTTAGGTGCTATGATAAATGACTACCTTAAATCCACTGCCACCTTAAATGTACTGATACCTAAATTCCCTGCAGCCTTAAATCCAGTGCTACCTTAAATTTACTGCCATCTTATATTCAGTGCCTCCTTAAATTTACTGATACTGTACATTCAGTACTACCCTTAATGCAGTAACACCTTAAATGCAGTGCCAATTCAACACTACTTTAAATTCAGTGCTACTGTGTGTGTGTGTAGTCCTCTGTGTGTAAGCCTCTGTGTGTGTGTGTGTGTGTATATATATATATATATATATATATATATATATATATATATATATATATATATATATATATATATATATATATATCTGTATGTGTGTGTGTGTAGTCCTCTGTGTTTAAGCCTCTATGTGTGTGTCTCTAGTCCCTCTGTGTGTGTGTGTGTGTGTGTGTGTGTGTGTGGTCGTCTGTGTGAGTAATTCTGTGTGTGTGTAGTCCTCTATGTGTGTGTGTGTGTGTGTGTGTGTGTGTTTGTGTGTATGTATGTGTGTAGTCCTATGTGTGGGTTTCTGTGCGTGTGTAGTCTGTGTAAAGTTTGGTGGAGGGGGGATCATGGTGTGGGGTTGTTTTTCAGGAGTTGGGCTCGGCCCCTTAGTTCCAGTGAAAGGAACTCTTAAAGCTTCAGCACCAAGAGATTTTGGATAATTTCTTGCTCCGAACTTTGTGGGAACATTTTGGGGACGGACCCTTCCTGTTCCAACATGACTGCCCACCAGTGCACAAAGCAGGTCCATAAAGATGTGGATGAGCCAGTTTGGTGTGGAAGAACTTGACTGGCCTGCACAGAGTCCTGACCTCAACCCCAACCTTTGGGATGAATTAGAGCGGAGACTGTGAGCCAGGCCTTCTCGTCCAACATCAGCGTCTGACCTCACAAATGTGCTTCTGGAAGAACGTTCAGAAATTCCCATAAACACTCCTAACCCTTGTGGAAAGCTTTCCCAGAAGAGCTGAAGCTGTTATACCTGCAAAGGGTGGGCCGACATCATATTAAACCCTATGGATTAAGAGTAGTTAGTATAATAGTGTATAATAAGTGCTTAGGTATAGTGTTATGAAGTGCTATATGGCCTGAGAAACACTCACTACAATCCTGAAAATAAATTGTAATGATAATTTACACACACACACACACACACACACACACACACACACACACACACACACACACACACACACACATTTATTTAATTGCAGCCTGCACAGATAGACACACACCTGCAGGACCTCAAACTGATCTTAACTAGATTTACCTCAGTAGCTCAGAAACTGCAAGAAATATTTAGTGGAACTAGATTAGCATTAGCAAATGTTTGATGTTTCATAGTGTGTCCTACAGGAGTTGAATATGGGATCTTGTATAAGTGGGTGAAAGGTGACTATTTGAGATCCCTCAAGACCTTCAGCCTGACAGAAAGTGATGTTTGCTGTCGTCATTAAGAGGCACAGTGAGTGTGTTTACATACACTTAATAATCCGGTAATAATGGGATTTCTGCATTTATTTGATTATTCAAAAGGCCATGCACATTCTGATTTCTTACATCAGAGCATGGTCCACAAATCTGATAAAGAGGCTGGATTTTAGCTCAGTAATCAGACTTCTCAGTGCTGTGAGCTCTGACTCCGATTTCCTACGGATTTCTCAGTCTGAGCACGTGTGAAAACAGAAGGCGCTACCGGAAATAAGCGAGCAGCGTCGCTGTGGGATGCAGCAAAACATTCGGAGCGACTACATGCTGGACAAAATAGAGGATTTAAGTATTTTTCATCTTCAAGACGATGCATGTTCATATTTTCAGATAAAGCAGCGAGACATTTCCAAGAAGCCGCAGCGTGAAGTTTAAGTTGTGCGTCACGTCTGTGAGTTTACTGTCTGACTCGTGTAGACCTGGAGTTTCCCCAGTGTCTGAATACTCAAACACACATAGATGCATTGATTGGACTACTGATTAAATTAGATTTTCTGGAGTTATCAGATTATTAAGTGCATGCAGCAACTTTTTTCTCCATTATGCTGCAGTAATTACCCAAGACTTCAGTGTTAAAACGGATGAGCAACACCTGAGTTTCCAAGACCAACTGGCCATCTATTGTCTATTAATGTCATTTCAACATCACATTTGAATTAAAGCTGACATTGACGGATCAAGAGGCTCATTTTATTGCAACATTCACATTATTTTGCAATCTTTCGCTCTTTCCCAGTGATTAAGGTGGCGCATCACTGCAGCTGGTCAGCGAAGAGTTCATCACTGCGAACCAACACTTGAGAAGAGTAAAGCAATACCAGGGGAAGCGTGATAAGTGGGGCCCAAAGGGCAGTTGAAAGGGTGCAGGGTAAGTGAAATTATATTAACTTGGAAACAGGACTCAGTTCCTTTGAATTGATCTTGTCCTTCACAGGCTTTTTGTTTTTGATGAAGACCACATTTTTGGGGTTGACGTTCATCTGTGTGTGTATATAAAGGAACGTGTGAGCGAGTCTGTTATCCCTTAAGTTGTGTTTGTGAGCATATGCTACGTTTATGGGCCAAACACTGATTCAAACCGGCCAGTGATTTAATATTCTCTAGAAACGTCCATTTTTGTGTCTCTGGCGTTTACAGGTACACTATACTGCCAGGGTGTGTGCGCACAGGTAAAGACTCTCAATGGGCAAGTGTCCCAGTTATCATTACAATTTATGTTCAGGATTTTAGTGAGTGTTTCTCAGGCCATATATCACTTCATAACACTATAACGAAGCACTTATTATACTATCCTGCCAAAAATATTTGCTCGTCTGGCTTCTCACGCATATGAACTTGAGTGACATCCCATTCTTAATCCATAGGGTTTAATATGTGTGTTTATGGGAATTTTTGGCCGTTCTTCCAGAAGCACATTTGTGAGGTCAGACACTGATGCTGGACGAGAAGGCCTGGCTCACAGTCTCCGCTCTAATTCATCCCAAAGGTGTTCTATCGGGTTGAGGTCAGGACTCCGTGCAGGCCAGTCAAGTTCTTCCACGCCAAACTGGCTCATCCACGTCTTTATGGACCTGCTTTGTGCACTGGTGGGCAGTCATGTTGGAGCAGGAAGGGGCCGTTCCCACAAAGTTGGGAGCGTGAAATTGTCCAAAATCTCTTGGTGCTGAAGCTTTAAGAGTTCCTTTCACTGGAACTAAGGGGCCGAGCCCAACTCCTGAAACACAACCCCACACCATGATCCCCCCTCCACCAAACTTTACACTCGGCACAATGCAGTCGGACAAGTACCGTCTCCTGGCAAAGTGAGGAAATTTCCAAGGTACCACGCTGGAGTTCACTGAGCTCCTGAGAGCGACCCATTCTTTCACTAATGTCTGTAGAAGCAGTCTGCAGGCCTAGGGACTCGGCTTTATACACCTGTGGCCATGGAAGAGACTGGAACACCTGAATTCAATGATTTGGATGGGGGAGTGAAAACTTTTGGAATATAGTGTATAATACACTTGAAAAACATGTTCAGGTTACATTTTTTTAGATTTTCAAATAAAGAAACAAGTTATTTTAACAATTATTCCTTCTTCAGCGTCAATTTCGTGTGTGAAGGCTGAGGACATATTTTGAGTGGGGGGGGGCGACACATTTTCCTCCAGTTTGAACTACAATAATCTATACATGACTATGGAATATATGATTTAAATGACAAAGAAAACAAAAGCCATGTAAATATTATAAAATATGTAATGAAAGGTCCCCAGGAGTCGTGACTGCGCAACAAAAGCCTCTTATTTTGAAATAAATGTCACGCCGATGAAGTCACTCGACCTCCTTTGACCTGTTTTCTAAGGATCTAGGAAGAAAGGCTCTCTGTGTCTCTCAGTTCTCAGAGATTTTCTCATGATCTCATATGAAGCTTTTAGCTGACATCACCGGTGTGACCGACTTTATTCTGAGGTCACTGTGAAAAAATAGAAACACAAATGGATTAAATTCCATATGTTAGTGGATGTTCCCTGATTGACAGCGTGTGGTTTGATGCTCTGAGAAAGACACAGCTCTCCAAGCTCTCTTGCTGTGGTTTAATTCGAATGGTGTTTGTTTTAGACCAGATCAGGTGATTCCTACAAAACGTAGCACTGACTTTATAAGCTTCTGTGACACATTCTGTTCAACATATTAAGTTGTTGTATTTTTCAATGCGTGTTTACATGCACTTAATAATCTGATAACCGCAGAAAATCAGATTGTGTCAGTGACTGGTTCAGTGTGTTTACCCTTAATAATCTGATAACCGCAGAAAATCAGATTGTGTCAGTAACTGGTTCAGTGTGTTTACCCTTAATAATCTGATAACCGCAGAAAATCAGATTGCGTCAGTAACTGGTTCGGTGTGTTTACACTTAATAATCTGATAACCGCAGAAAATCAGATTGTGTCAGTAACTGGTTCGGTGTGTTTACACTTAATAATCTGATAACCGCAGAAAATCAGATTGTGTCAGTAACTGGTTCAGTGTGTTTACACTTAATAATCTGATAACTACAGAAAATCAGATTGTGTCAGTAACTGGTTCGGTGTGTTTACACTTAATAATCTGATAACCGCAGAAAATCAGATTGTGTCAGTAACTGGTTCAGCGTGTTTACACTTAATAATCTGATAACCGCAGAAAATCAGACTGTGTCAGTAACTGGTTCAGTGCGTTTACACTTAATAATCTGATAACAGCAGATAATCAGATTGTGTCAGTAACTGAAATCAGAATAAGAGTTCATATGCAATGAGAAATCTGAGTTAAAATCCAGCTTCCTTTATCAGATTTTTTACTTCTAGACCTTCAGATCCAGGAAATCAGTGTGGTGTTTACATGACTATTTGAATAATCAGATAACGGCAGAAACGTGATTATGATTGGATTATTGAGTGCAATGCAAATGCACTCACTGACTTTCTAGACCTTTTCCTCCCAACTAATCCTAAAGACAGGCATATACAATGGTTAAAATGCTTTCTAAGCTTCAAGGAATGAATAAACAAGATAATAATAATAATAATAATAATAATAATAATAATAGGTATTTTACTTTCTTTGTGTAAATAAGAGCTTGTTTGATTGCTTAGGACAGCGTTTTGAGTCCCCATCAGACTAACATAACAGAATCTGTCAGTCTTTACTAAGTGTTCAGTGTTTGGTTTTATTTGGCGAAGGATTATTTTGGTTTAGTTCATACTTGCATGAGGCTAAAAAAAAACAAAAAAAAAACAAAGCCTCTCCATGACCGTAAATATTTTTGGACTGAAGTATATCTAGTTTCTGCTGTTTTATCTTTGACTACTTCTCAAGAAAAGCACCTCTGAGCAAGTTTTCCTCAGAAACAGGGGACTTCACAGTGGTCATAGTGCATGTGAAGGATGCTGTTTCTGGATTTAGAACAGCGTTGTGGTCAGGGAGGCTGTTTCTTTCTCCTCCTGCTTCATCCACAGTCTTATGACCCCCACGCTGGACTCAATGCTGTTGAAGTGCAAGCTCACCTCAGCCCGAGGAAGTGAAACTCAGATGATGGGAACCTTTTTAAAAAAAAGGATTTCCAATAAGAGATGGCGAGACGATCAAATTTAGCTGCTTTGGTTTGCAATGGACAATTCATGGACAATTCAAGTCGAGCGTGGTGACTCAGAACGATTACTAGTTTAACGGGGAGGTTGAGAAACAGCACATTTTAGAAATACAGTTTTCAGGAAAACTTTCTTTGGTTTGATATGTTTCAGCCAGGATGTTCCTTATAGCCTGCTAGAACATCAGCAGAAACCAATCAGAGATCAATAGACAGATTAAAGCCTTTGGGGCCAATTTTAGTGATCTTAATGTGTTAACTGGTTCATTGCTAATATTCACCGTTGTATAGTATTTAGGTCAGCTTTGATGAGGCCCATCCACAAGATTTGTTTTCTTCTCATGCAAGCCAGTTGCTATGCTATTACATCAACTGCCACCTTAATTTCCAATACCTGGAAATTACCTACCTTTCTACCTTAAATCCAATGCAATGTTAAATTGACCGACACCTTGAATTTCCTGCCACCTTAGGTACATTACCACCTTACATTCAGTGCTACCTTAAATCTACCGTCACCTTAAATTCACTGCAACCTCAAATTCAGTTTTACCTTATATTCACTGCCACATAAAGTGCTACCTTAAACTCACTGCTACACTAAATTAAGTGCTACCTTAAATCTACCACCACCTTAAATTCAGCGCTACCTTTAATGCACCTTACATGCAGTGCATTGATAGCTCAAATACACAGACACAGACACGTAAGCTTTTACCAGCTGCTAACATCGTTCACCTTTAGTGTTTTTCTGTCATTAACAGTACAATAACAAGCGTGCTATATAATAAACAGTGTGTCAGCAACGTTTTTGGGATTTTTCTCATTTGCTGTGTAGCTCATCATTTACAGCGTGCAAAAGTAACGGCATCAGCTCACAGCATTAGGCATCATAAGCCTAGTCCTGAGGTCGGCAACCCAAATGTTAAGTAAAGCCATTTTGTCAAGTTTTATCAAACATCATACTACTTTACACACACACATAAATATTTTATAGTATTTAGTAAGTATTTATTGATATAAGCATTTAGTCACATTGAGTTACAGCACTTTAAGTTGCAGGGTTTTCGTAATCAGAAGGGCAGCTGTGGTATTTATTTTTATTTCTAAACTGAAAATGCTGAATCTTTTTCTTTTTTCCTTTTTTCTTTTCTTTTAACACATTCCATGGCACTAAATTCTGTTATGGCAGGTGCTTGATCTCTCTTTGAATTGGCCTAGAAAGTGATCCTTAGAGAGCACAGCACTCAAAACACTCTCAGACGGCGATCATATGGGTTGCAGAATTGATTTCAACACATGGGTAGGAAATTCTCGGGAAATTCAGCAAAAAGTAATTAGAGGGCTCAGCAACTTGTGACTGAAACATGTGTGGAATACTTCTTTGAGACCGGGTGCCAGTGGTGGCTTCTGATGAGCTTTTCTGTGATAAACTTCTTTGCAATTTCTATACATTTGCGCAAACCACGGTTTGGTAAGTGCAAAGAGGAAACAACTGAAACTGGTATATATAAAAAAATTAAAAATGAAAGGTGTTAAATTCTTGTTGGTATTTTTCGGTGTTTCGGCTACCGTAGGTCAGAAATTATGGCACTAAGCGCCAAGTTGATCTGTCTAAATGCACTGGACCATGCGATGATGTCCTTTAATTTAGAAAATTTGTTATTTAATAATAAAAAAGGGTGATGGTTGTAATGATGGTTTGTAATGCCCACTGTGTGTTGACCTTAACTTTGGCTCGATGAGGTTGCTAGTTGATGAGCTTGCTAGCTAGGTTCACAGCAGCCAGTTAACAAAACTACAATGTATTTACTTTTTTCATTTATCGCTTCCATTTAATTCACCTTTTATATAACCTGCTTGAAGTTTGGCAGCTAGCGCATCAGTAGAGGAGGCAGTTAGGCCAACGCCATTTGTACTCACTTTGACACGTTAGCATGACATCCAGGCTGCAGATCACATCGGCAACTGTTATATATACTATACTACTATTTTTTAGTTGTACATTTGTAAAATTAACTGGGTAAAACTTTACTAACTTAATGCTGTGTCAGCATGCTTATAAACTCCAGTGAGGCCTCAAAAGACTATAGTTTTGTAACTTATAAACATGTGTCACAATGGCGTGGAGCAGCGACCAGTGATGTAAAGGAAAAGATTTGTCAAATGAAAATAGATGGAGAGCTCTCGTCAGCTGCAAATACTTTTTTAAATTAGCTGTTACTGCATGTTTTTCACAATTAGAAATGTTTGATTTGTGGCCCAAAGCTGTGTTTGTTTTCTCAAAGGCTCAAGAATGTTCTCTCCACATTCTTTCTAGTTTATTCTTCAGTTGTCAGTTCTTTTTCCTCAAAAGTAACATCAACATAACTAAAGTGCAACTGTAAAAACTAAATAAATGTCTAAGCATGTGTTACTTTGTAATTTTCACGTTTCGATGTATGCAGGTTATTGACAATGAGCAAGAGTGCATGCATTTTACACACCAGGCCTGCAGGGTTGCCTTTCAGTTTCGCTCTGCTATAATAAACCATTATAAAATAATAAACTGCAATATGTTTGTTTTTACAACCCCATTTACAAAAAAGTTGGGATGCTGCACAAGATGTAATTGAAAATACCACAAAAAAAATCAATGTTGAAAGTGAGAAATTTGATTGTTTATTGAAAAAATATTTGCCCATTTTGAATTTGATGCCAGCACCATGTTCCAAAAAAGTCGGGACGGGTCCTGTTCACCGCTGAGCTTCATCACCTCTTCTTTACAGCGCTCTGTCAGTGTTTGGGAACTGAGGAGACGCTGCTGTAGCTCTGACAGTGAAATGTTTTCTGTTCTGGTTTGATTCAGGATTTCAGCTGCTTATCAGTTTCAGGGGCTGTCAGGGTCATAGTTTTCATTTCATAATGTGCCAGATGTTCTCAGTGGTGACCCTAACCCTAAGACGTTGTCTGAATGGCAGCACATGCTGCCAAGACCTGTTTATATCATTCAGCTTTAATGGGGCCTTCACAGAGGAGCACATTACCCAGGCCATGTGCACTAATGCCCCCCTAAACCATCATCAATACTGGCTTTAGAACTGAGCACTGATAACAGGCTGAGTGGTCTGTTGCCAATTAATCACCAGGTGTTTTTTTAAGCATTGCACAATTTTTGTTGCCCCCGCCCCAACTTTTTTGGAACGTATTGCTGGCATCAAATTCAAAATAGGCATTTTTTTTTTAAGTATCAAATTTCTCAGTTTCAACATTTGATGTGTAGTCTTTGTACTATTTTCATTTAAATATGGGGTTTAAATGATTTGCATATCATTGCTTTTTTTTTGTTTGTTTGTTTGTTTACATTTTGCACAGCGTCCCAAATTTTTGGAAGTGGGGTTGTATTTTGTAATTAAGTGTTCAAATTTAGAAAAATGATTTCATGAGCTCATTTTAATCAGTCAATTACAGTGCATTTACAAGGAGAAATAACTTCAATATAAAACTACATAACTAAATATAAATACCTAAAAATATCAATCCCTTTACTTGAGGCACTCACAATGGCATTCTTGTAATGTGCAAACACAGAAAAACAAACCCCATAAATCCAACATCTCCCCACCGTAGCTGGTCATTTCAGATGGTAGAACATGAAAAGGTAGACATTGGATCGGAGAATCCACAGATCGCAGTGAGGGGGTCAGTGTGTGCTAAACATTTCAGAGAACCACTGAAAAACACTGAACAAGTTCTGCAACAAGGACAAGACCAGAACAAGTGTCCTAGAGATCCTTCATCTGTTTTACATTTATTGTAGACTGAACCGTAAATTTCGCTTCATCTTACTTTGGAATAGTGACGTCTATGAATCAACTCAAACTGGGTCAACCTTAATCTAGAATTTGACAGCCTGGACAGGCTCTCCACCCAAACCCCCTCTGTTAAAGGGCTGTGAAGCTCATGCTCTCAGGCCTCTCTGAGAAGCTGGGGTTGAATTGAAATTGGAACACTAAACATGCAGAAGACGGATCCAGACAAAGCAAAGACGGCTTTGACTGTAAATCTCAAAATATTTTGTCTGACAAAATGCCTGAACTGTAGATACTGAAACAATGTTAATGAAAAACGCCACATTTTTTGAGCAGTTCAAAAGAAACACATCTACCATCTACATAAAATTCCCCAATACACTGTAATGCTTTGTCCTTCCAGACAGAGAATGCCTCATCCAGCTGAGATGGCTGAAAGAAGTGGTTGTGTAAGACTGGGTAAATGTTGACGGACGGTTAATGGAGCTTTAAACATTAACAATTTCTCAGTTGCATCAAGCTCATCTATAAAAATCTTGGTGTCGTGATGGACCCTGATCTGTCCTTCAATGCACATATAACTAGTATCACTGCAACAGCCTTCCTGCATCTCCACAATATCGTTAAATTAAGAAATGCGTGATCTCTACAGGATGCAGAAAAGTTAGTTCATGCTTTTATTACTTCAAGGCTGGACACTGTAATGCCCTGCTGTCTGGACGTCGCAGCAAAAGCCTCAACAAGCTTCAGCTGGTCCAGAACGCTGCAGTCAGAGTCTCACAAGAACCAGAAGGTTCGACCATATTAGTCCAGTTTTATCAGCCCGGCACTGGTTACCAGTTAAATTTCACATTGATTATAAAATCCTATTACTGACCTATAAAGCTCTAAACAGACTCGCCCCTCAGCACCTGAGTGACCTTCTCTTCCACTATGAACCATCATGCCTACTTAGATCACAAGGCGCTGGCTTACTACTGGTACCTAGAACTAATAAAGCTCCATCAGGGGGGAGAGGTTTCTCATACAAAGCCCCCCAGCTCTGGAATAATCTTCCTGTTAATGTTCGGGACTCAGACACAGCCTCAATCTTTAAGTACCAAAGGCTTAATTATACAAGTAAGTTTTTAGCCTGGACTTAGTCCTCCCTGTCAGATCTAGACCTGCTGGAGTCTCTGCTGCTCTGTTAACACTGTAATCTGTGGTCAGCCACTCTTTACAGAACTGACTCTGTGTTTTTCTTTACTGTCTTTGCCAAGTTGATCAGCTGCCCATCCTGAGCGTCTGATGCTGCTGCCCCTTCTGCCTTGATCAGGTACCACTGCTCACCAGCCTTCTGGACTGGCTTGACCACCACTGAGCTTCTTGCTGTACAACGCTGTGCAGTCCTCACCCTCAGATGCTGCTGCTGCATCATAAACTAATCTAATTAACTAGTGCCCACCTGTTTTTCCTGCTTTGGTCTATAATACTATATACTAACAATGTTTGCTGTCCGGTGTTGACCAGAGGAGGACGGGTTCCCCTTCTGAGTCTTGGTTCCTCTCAAGGTTTCTTTCTCTTTAGGGAGTTTTTCCTTGCCACTGTTGCCACTGGCGACGCTCATGTGGGCTCGGACCCGGATTTTCTTTTCTGTCTTTCTGTAGTACTGATTGGTCTGTAAAGCTGCTTTGTGAAAACAAAAAAGCGCTGTAAAAAGCGCTGCATAAATAAACTTTGCTTGCTTGCTAGTAAAATGTTTAATCTGATTAAGCCTCTATTGCACAATGTTGCCTCAGGGCAACAAACTCTTTTGCTTCCTCATACAATAACATCCCACATATTTAAAAACAATGATATGACTAACAAAGAGAAAGAGGAAAAGTAGAATGTTTTTTTTGTAATGAGAATTTGCAAAAGTATGTTTGTTGTCTAGAAGCAACATTGAGTGACAGTGGAATACATTTAGCCAGTCACAAGCCAATGAATTACACTTTATAACCATGTTTACTATACATTATGAATTGTTCATATAATGCATTAGAAGTAGTGTTAATAACATGTTATATGGTCAGAGCCAAAGAAGTCAGTCCCAGCTTGGAGAGTTTAAAGTAAAGACTAATATAAAGTTTATTTACTGACGTTTCCAGTGTTTGTTTCTCAGCGCTGGAGCGTTGTACCTAATAAAGTGGCTGGTGAATGTATAATACTTTGGTAGACTATCATATACAGCTGTTATCAGTCAAACAACTCTGGGAACGAGAGCTTTCCTGTACATGGTCTGTCCTTGGATTGAAACACTAAGAGCTCATGTAAAGGGGAATTCTACTCATTTTTGGCAAATAAACTTTAGAGGTGGACATCTGGTTTCTATCGGCACCACTGACTCATTAAGAGACTATTTACTGCGGTGGTCATGTCTGCAAACAAATACATCCATTTTATTTACTATTCATAAGCATGTCTTCTTAGCTTTTACACGTAATGTGAATGAAGGTAAAATAGCCATAAGGTTTTTTGGGGGACTGTTTTGCTGTACAATGCACCACATGTACCTCTTTGCCAGATACATGGACCTCTATGACAGATATATTAGTTAAAGTACTTGCTCTCAGTGAGCCACTGTCGCAACATTTATGTCTTAAATGATGACTCAGCTTTTCAGGGTTCTTCATTTCAGTGGTGGGTTTTACAGCTACTGAGAAAACTGTCTTGCAACTTTGGATTTCCCCACAGCTTTCAGCTATGGAATTCTGGTCTTCAAATATACTTCAGATGGAAGATCTTTGTGTCTAATGGTAACATTTTTGATACAGTCGTATTTGCAAAGCGGCTTCACTGTGATTTTAAAACTGCAATGTGTGTTTGAGGTGATTTAATATCAATAACAGTCCAGATAATCCAGCATTGTGTTGAGTAGTGATCTAATCTGTCCTGCTGGGTGTTAAACGCAATGAGATTACTGAGGACTGGGAGAAACGTGGATGAGTCATATTGTTGTGAAACATTTTGTCTCCTGTTTCTCCTTTCTCTCTGATCTGATCCTCTGTCGCCCCCTGCTGGTCACCCATGTGTGTGCATGTTTTACATGAAACAATCTGGTATTGTTTTGAGGATATAAAATGGAAAAAAAAAAGAATATACATGTTTTTATGATCAGACTTTTGGTTTCAAAACAGACATGGACTCAGTAGAAGATACAGAAATTAGGGTAACTAGAAAACATTGCAAAAATGTAGATATAAGGTTTTGATTTGTGTGACTACACACACACACACACACACACACACACACACACACACACACACACACACACATATATATATATATAAAAAACACACTGTAAAGTTCAATATTTCAAACATTACAGCCTGAATGATACATTGTACAGTTCACCATTTCAAGCACTACAGCTTGACTGCAGTGTCCCTTGCGCAAGCTTTTGCGCCATCCTGCTTCAAGACCACCACCACTATTGTGCCCCTCCCAAAGAAAAGTGTTGTAACCTGCCTAAATTGCCCTGTTGCACTCACCCCAATCGTGATGAAGTGTTTGAGAGAATAGTCATGGCTCATATCCAGGAGACCATTCCGAACACTATAGGTCCTCTCCAGTTTGCATACCGATGGAACTGGTCCACAGACGACGCAGTGTACACAGCCCTTCACACAGCCTCACACACCTGGAGGGAAAGGAGACGTATGTCAGAATGCTCTTCATCGACTACAGCTCAGGATTTAACTCAGTCATCCCACACAAACTCTCAGAAAACCTCCTCACCCTCTGACTGACACCCGCCCTCTGTAACTGGGAGCTGAACTTTCTAACTGACAGACCCCAGTCAGTCAGAGTCGGCAGCCGCACATCCAGCACAAGAACAGTGACCACAGGGGTCCCTCAGGGCTGTGTACTGAGCCCTCTTCTGTACATGCTCTTCACTTATGACTGCGTGGCCTCAGACAAAAAAACACCAGCATCAAGTTTGCTGGTGATACTACAGTCGTCGGACTGATCACTGGTGGGGACGAGACGGCGTACAGGAAGGAGGTGGCTGAGCTGGTGGCCTGATGTCATAAGAACAATCTTTCCTTGAATGGAGACAAGACCAAGGAAATGATTGTTGATCCAAAGAGGAAGCGGGAGCTACACACACCCCTGTATGTTGGTGAGACAGAGGTGGAGAGGGTGAAAACCTTCAAATTCCTCAGCCTCCACATCAGTGAGGATCTCACCTGGTCTCACAGCACACACCTCATCACTTTCTGAGAAGGCCTAGGAAATTTGGCATGCCAGCCAAAATTCTCAGCACCTTCTACAGGAACATGATCGAGAGTGTTCTTACCAGCTCCATCACAGTCTGGTATGGAAACTGTACTGCTCAGGACAGAAAGGCTCTCCAGCGTGTGATCAAAACTGCACAGTCCATCTCAGGAGCAGCCTTCCCCGCACTACAAGACATTTATCACACCAGGGTCAGCAGGAGGGCCCACAACATCATCAGGGACAGTACACACCCCCAGCACAGACTCTTCACACTCCTACCTTCAGGCAGACGTTACAGGAGTGTGAAGTCCAGGACTACAAGACTGATCAACAGTTGCTATTCACAGGCCATCAGGCTGGTGAACACCTCACTCACTACTGTTTACATCTGTTACTTGCAACATGCACTTTATGAACCGCTGCTTGCACATATGCACATGTAACTTTCATTTTCTTTCAACTTTGCACATATAACTGTACTTTTTATTACTCTTATTATTATTTCACTATATTTTTTTTAGTTTTAAGTGTTACTTATATTTTCTCATTTTTTCTATTTTTTATTCTAAGATTATATTAAGATTATATTTGGTGAATGGAGGAACAGCAAAGTAAGAATTTCATTGTACAGTATAACTGCCTGTTTCTGTTGTGCATATGACATTAAAACTCTTGAATCTTGACACCGTGTACAGTTCATTATTTAAAACACTCCAGCTTGACCGATACACTGTACAGTTAATCATTTTAAACACTGCAATCGGCCTAATAGACTGCACAGTTTACTATTTGAAAGACTACAGTCCCAGTGATACAATGTACGGCTCACTTTGTCAAACAGAGTCTAACTGACACACTGTATGGCTCGCGGTTTCAGCTACACTCTGACTGATACACTGTACAGCTAATTATTTTAAACAGAGCAGTCTGACTAACACACGATAAAGTTCACTATTTTAAACACTACAGCCCAACTGATGCACTGTACTGTTCACCATATCAAATGCTAGAATCCAACCGATACACTGTATAGTGCACTGTTTTAACCACTACAGTTGTAATGCTGGGTTTGCAGATTAGACATGCATGGATACAAATGAACAAATGAATGGTTTATTTGAAAGGAGATAAACGGGGTGAACACCAGACCAGGTAAATAACCAGAAGAGCCAGATACAATACATAAGAGTAGATGAAAACGGAATCCAAAAACAGGCGAGGGTCATAAACATAGAAGAATCCTACAAACAACAAAGCCAAAAACAGGAGCAAGAATCAAAACCTGGAGGAAACAAAGTGAGGTCGAAACACGGAACAGCAATTAGGAAAAATTAAAGGCTTGGTATGACCTGAGACCTGACAGAACAATGGCAATACTTCCCAAGGGCAACAGGTGGAAATGATTAGTATTCAGGAAACTGTGATCCACTGGGTGGTTTGTGATTGGCTGGAAGAGTCTCGTGACTGACAGAAGGATTCTGGGAAGTTGAGTCCTTGATGGTATGAGTGTCTGACTGAGAACCAGGAAGCGTGACTACAGTCTGACTGACACTGTACAGTTCACTATTTCAAACCTTACAGTCTGACTGATACACTGTGTCCTCAACGGAAGCGCCTTGTTTAGCTTGACAGGCAGCTAAACATCTCTCCAACAACCACACCAATAAGTGATCCCAGTATATCTCTGTTTGCTGAAGGCACTTGGAGTATGGTAAAACTGAGAAAGAAAATCAACATAATTCTCTGTCACATTTTAAGTCTGGAAACATGGTGGAGTACAACAGTATGACTAATGATAACATCAATAAACAGAGAGAAATATACCGTAGAAGAAATTGATCACATACCGACAACGCCATATAAAGCCATCTAAAGCCAAAATGTAGATGATGTTTAAAGATGAAACAGAGGGAAGATAGCCATGCTTCCATTG
Organism: Pygocentrus nattereri; assembly: GCF_015220715.1. Classification (NCBI taxonomy): domain Eukaryota; kingdom Metazoa; phylum Chordata; class Actinopteri; order Characiformes; family Serrasalmidae; genus Pygocentrus; species Pygocentrus nattereri. The sequence goes on from NC_051232.1 coordinate 8,185,639, forward strand.
ATAACTGCATGAACCAGACTCATACTGATGACATCATGAACCAAGGCCAAGGTCACATTACTTAAGTTACATATAGAATACTGCCAGTAGGTGGCGCCAATTTACAAACGTAAATTACTAAAACACAAAGTCTATGGGAGGTTACACTCCCCGCCTGGTATCCCGAGGATACCACTGTCCACATTTGGAAATCTGCTTTATGCCAGTCCATTCTAGTCTTTTGGAGGAACAAGTAGGACCACCTCATTGATAGGTATTTTGTCCATACTGTTTACTGATCTTCACTTGAACTTTGTGAACTTTACCCTCTTTGCTGGGATACACATCCGTTACAATCCCTAAGGTCCAGTCATTTCTTTTAGACTGCAAATCCACACTTCCCGGTAGAAAGTCAGGTTGGTTGAAATGCCACAATGAGACTGTGGAGTGGATAGGTGTGTTTTCCATCCCTTGTGCCAGAAGGTGTTTACGAGACTCTGCTACCTGTACAGATCAGAATTCTGGAAGTTGCCATCTGGAAGAGGATAAAGGCTCACTTTCTGGGTGAGCAGGGTAGCTGAAGTGAGTATGAAAGGATCTAAAGGGTCAGTTGACACAGGAACTAATAGTCTGTTGTTGACAATGGCAGGAACCTCTGCGAGGAAGGTTGTGAGTACCTCATGAGTGAGCTTGGAAGACCCCATTTGCTGTAACATGGAATCCAGAATTCTTTGTGTGATGCCTACAATTTTTTCCCAGACTTCTCACATATGGGAAGAGTGGGGAGTGGGAAGGAATTCTCAAGCTTTTGCAGGCTCCGATAAAATTGGTACCCCTATCAGAGCGGATGTGCTTGACTGGACCTCTGAGAGCAAGGAATCTCCTTAAGGCATCTATAAAGCTAGAAGAGTCCACAAACTCCACAATCTCAATGTGGATGGCCCTGATGCTCAAACATGTAAAAAGCACAGCCCACCACTTACTTTCAGCATGGCCTCCTCTAGTCCTACATGCAGATACAGAACAATGCCCAAACAAATCTAAGCCCACATGAGTAAAGGGGTGAATCCATGCTCAGCCTGTCTAGAAGCAGATCTGCCATCTTCTACACTTCACATTTCTCTCTAAGCTTACGACATGTCACACACTTAAAAATGAGGCTGGTTACACAACGCTTTCCTCCAACTATCCAATAGCCAGCAGACTGGATAGCACCCTCTGTAAAATGCCGACCTTGATGATGTGTCTGCTCATGAAAGTGATGCACTAGGAGGGTAGATACATGATGGCTTCCAGGTAAGATAACAGGCCTTTTCTCATCATGTCCAAGATCTGCCTGTTTCAGGCAACCTCCGACTCTCAGAAGCGCATAGTGAGCTACTCTTGGGGAGTCTGAGGCATTCCTGCTCCTCACTGTAGACTTCCTGTTGAATTGTGTGGATAATAACAGCTGTACTCTGAGTGAGTGCATCTACAGCCAGGGCTGAACTGCAATGGTGCCATCCTTTACACTGCTATATGTTGTCATTGAGTTTTCTTGAAACACTGAATGATATGGATCAAAACACTGACAGCTCTAGTGAGAGAATTCCAGCTTGAGAAGCGCTCAAAGTCGTGGGATCCCAAGTGCACAGAAACTACTGTGGACAATGCTGTCACTTGTGGCCGTATCTCTGAACCTTTTGCTGGTTCCATGAGTTTGAATACTTTCCTTTGTATTGTATTGTGTTGTATTGTACTGTATTGTATTGTATTGTATCTTATTGTTATTGTATTGCATTGAATGGAGTTCGACGTTCAACTCTGTCTCTTTTTCTCTTGGTGTCTGCAGTGACATTTTGTTTCTAGCAGTATCTGAGCTCAGGACTGTCTTTTCTCTAAACTATTGGTAACTTGCAAATATACTTTCTCTAGATTGACAAAGCACTTCTTGTAAGTCGCTCTGGATAAGAGCGTCTGCTAAATGCTGTAAATGTAAGTGTAAATGTTTCCTTAGCAGAGGGCTCGTCTGCCTGAGACAGAAACTTGGGACCAGTGAATCAGATGGTATCCTTCAGATAGACTGTGGGTATTGGCCATGTTGCAATGTCTGCAGGGTTATGCTTGGTGCGCACATAACGCCACTGCTTCTTCCGATCCTCTGAACTCTATTATTTAAACACACATAAAACCTCCTTTTTTGTTGTAAATGTACCCGAGTATGACCAGAGTATGACTACAGCTGCTCCTTGTCAGAGGGCAATGGAGGATACCAATCTGAGAAGGCTATGGTGATTTCTCTGAGAAGACCCTTTCCCTGGATTGTCACAGGGGCTACGAATCCAAGTGGGTCGTATAGACTATTTACTGTCGACAACACTCCACATGGAGTGAATGGTCTTTCTTCATCCAGCACACAGAACATGAAGCAGTCTGGGTTTAAGTCCCACAGAAGGCAGAGGCTGCGCTGTACTGGAAGATTTTCTGAATGAATGAACTTTGTCATTGCACGTTGTACTCGTACACTTGCACAATGAAATTGAAGTACAAAGCCCCACTCTCGGTGCAAAGAAAAAGCAGAAAGAGAGAATAAAATAAGATAAAATAATCTGAACACTATACAAATTTACACTGAACAAAACAAACAAAAATGATTGCACATGACCATGGCTGGATTACTGACCGGGCCAGTGGGGCCAGCGCCCAGGGGCCCTTGAGGTCAGGGGGCCCCGGGGGGGCCCTGGCCGAAAACTTTTTGCGATGCCTATCAACATTTATGGTACAATATATTTTTATTTCCGAGGGCCCTCCATTTTAAGGATCCTCTGACTATTAGGGATTTGACCCCAGGGCCTCTTGGGGGCCCTAGCCATGCTTTTGGGGCCCCTAGCCATGCTTTTGGGCCCTAGCCATGCTTTTGGGCCCCTTAGGAAAATGGATGAGGCGTTGTGGCACTGCTCTGACTTCGACTTCTGGCTATTAGGGGTCCTAGGAAAGAGGGGGGCATATTTTTAGAGGGCCCTGGTTATGAGAGCCCCTACCAGGGGGCCCTAGAGAAGAGCAGGGCATACCATTAGAGGGCCCTTGATCACGAGGGCCCCTGCTATGGGGCCCTTGACTTCCATAGAAGTCTTTTACCATGGCTCCTTGACTTTCTAGGGACCTACAAATTCAGGCCCTTACTTAATGTTTCTGAATTTGTATTGTTTCAAAATTATTATGTTCAATTTCTCTTAAGCGCAGAGACACGAATTAATTTAGCAATTTTGCAATTATTTAAATTTAAGACAAAATTGCTTGTCTGATGAATGCTATCTTTGACACCGATTAAATTGAGTGAATTTGGCCAAGGGTGTGATTTCACTTATGTGAAAACAACAAGCCATTTGACTAGTTTCATGTTTCCCCTTTAATAAACAACAGTAAAGAGACCAGTGGTCACTCTAGTTCTGAAGGAATGCATGAAAGGAAAAGTGCCTTTTCATACAACAGAACTGCAAGCTAATTTTACTGAGTAGCACAATTTTGGTTTGGTGAAAGATGATGAAACAGCAAGTGGTTTTGTTGTAGTAGCTGTGGCTGCGTATGCATGTAACCCTGATATTTTGTTTGAGGATTATTTATTGGAAAACATATTTTATTCAGCTTGTTATTCAATGACTATTCAATGACAGTTTGACATGACTTGACATGTTTCAAGGCAGTGTGAAGGGGTCTTGACAATAATTAAACTTGATTTAATATCATTAACACAGCATTTTTAATATACTCAAAACCTTCCCCCTGTCTCCCTCTCCATGCCCCTCTCTCTCTCTCTCTCTCTCTCTCTCTCACACACACACACACACACACACAAAACAGCATTTTTGTAGTAGATAGTGGCTGCCCCTCCCCCACCCTCTCACTCAGTGGTGAAAAATTGTTACATTGCCCTAAATTCCCACGGGGGCTGAGCCAATCAGGTGTTGCGAGAACTTCCAAGTGAATATGCAAGATCTACATAAAACCCCCTGCCAGTATCAAAACTCCTCACATTCAGACAGTTCAGCTTGCGAACTTGCTCTGTGCTTTTACTACAACTTTTACCTTGCTATTACCAGATCAGCAACCAACAGCCTTTTTAAAGGCTCATTGCCCTTTATACTGCATTATATTATTTTATAATATATATATAAATATTTTTATATTATATTATACTATACTATATTGCGTATATTCTGTTACATTCTTTTCATAGTCTTTTCAAAGGCTTATATATTATATATTAAACTTTGAAAGGTTCACAGCCTTTTTCAAGGCTAGTGTAACGTTGCTAACTAGCAACTCACAGCTTTTTTAAAAGCTTATTGTTATTTGCATATTACATTATTGATAATAGTAGAAGTGTAAGCTTTATAATAGTACATACATACAATACATTTACAATAACAACAATTCATAGCTAAATAGTTATAGGTCAGCCTTTTTTTTATTACATATTGTATCTGGTTCTACAATTTTTTGATTGTATTTTTTTCCTGAACATACAACATAGAAACAACATAGTAAGTATTGGATAGGAATAGGAATTTGCAAGACAAGCTTCTATATTTGCATCTTAAGAAACACTTGCCATTAATAACATGGATCCCAAACAAAAAAGTGGTGCCTCAAAAAGAAAAGCAAAAAAGATTAAGGAAGCAAATCAGGCAGATTTCCTGAAAAGCGTACCTTTGATCTCAAACTTCTTTGAGAAACCGCTGGATATGAGTGAGACAAGTATTGCTAATGTTAGCAGTGATCAGAGTTCTAGCAATGAAGATGTGATCACCACTGGCTTAGTGTCACCTGTCAGTGACTATGTACCTTTGCAGACCCAGTCAAGTGCAGAGCAGGAATGCCAGCCCTGGCAGGCTACCACAGACCAGCAGCAGAAAGACCATGAAAGGAAAGTTGCAGGTGTGTCAGACCCACAATCAGACCAGCCAGCTGCATCGTGTGAATGTCGTTTTTCAAATGAGGAGGGCAAGGACCCCAACTCCTGGTGTGAAACGGTCAACGACCCTGCTTTATGGCCCAGTACCATTACCGACCAAGCCAAGTCGATTCTTGTTAGTAGAGGAGAAACTGCATTTCAAAACAGAAGTGCTAAGTACCCAGCCTCAGTCAGGGATAGAGGCATTGGGGGTACCAGTAGGAGCTTTACAAATGCTCTACTCAGTTGCTCTCTACCCAACGGGCAAACTGTGACTAGGCAGTGGCTACTTTACTCTCCTTCAACTGGCTGTGTGTATTGTTTTGCTTGCAAACTGTTTTCCAGTAAGCACAATACTTTTGTTCATGGATTTTCTGACTGGAAACATTCAGAACGGATTGGTGAGCATGAGGGGAGTGTGGAGCATAGGGCTTGCATGCTAGCATTATATAATCGCTCCAGAGGCACAGCAACAATTGATTCTTATATTGTCAAACAAATTGATGCAGAAAGACAATACTGGCGGGAAGTTTTGAAAAGAGTTGTTACAGTCATCCAGTTTTTGGGGGAGAGGGGACTTGCTTTCAGGGGAGATGATGAGCTATTAGGATCAGCCCACAATGGTAATTTTTTGGGCATCATAGAACTCTTAGCCAAATTTGACCCATTCCTAGCTGAGCACCTCCAAAGGTTTGGAGGTTAGGGAAAAGGTTCTGTGTCCTACTTATCATCAACAGTGTGTGAAGAATTTATCCATTTGATGGGACACAGAACAAAGCAGGCAATTGTTAATGAGATCAAAGAATCAAATTACTTCTCTGTTATAGTTGACTCCACTCCAGACCTTGCTCGTGTGGACCAACTTACTTTTATTTTCAGGTTTGTTAATAATGACGGACATGTAGTTGAGCGTTTTCTAGCTTTTGAGCCTATTGAAAACCATAGTGGGGACAGTTTGGCAGAGTGTGTCGTTGCTATGGTGGAGAATCTGGGCCTAGACTTATCCAACTGTAGGGGCCAGTCATATGATAATGCAAGTAACATGTCGGGAAAGTACAATGGAGTCCAAGCTCATCTTAAACAAAGAAACCCTTTGATTTGTTATGTCCCCTGTGCAGCACATTCACTGAATTTAGTTGGTGTCAATGCTGTTGACTGTAGCCCAGAAGCTGGACGTTTTTTTGACTTTGTACAGGCAATGTACACATTTTGTGCATCATCTACACACAGGTGGGGAAAGGTTTTCCATGATACTGATATCAAACTCACACTGAAATCACTGTCAGGTACTCGATGGAGCGCACAAACTGAGTCAACTAAGGCTCTTTGGAAATATTATGCACAACTGAGAGAGGCATTGAATGATATGTCTAAAGATATGGAGGAGAAATGTGTAACTCGAAGTGAAGCCTCTGCAGTCTGTGACAAATTGGACACGTTGGAGATGGCCTTCATGGCATACTTCTGTCCAACAGTGAGCTCACTTTAAAGGCTAACTCACTCGCTGCAGCATATCCTTCAGGATATAGGGGAGCGTTCATTCTCCAAACTGGCTCGTATTAAGAATGAACTCAGGATTAGGATGCGCCAAAACCGCCTGAACTCACTGTCACTTCTGGCCATTGAATCAGATTTGGTCAGACAGCTTAATTTTGATGAATTAGTGGATGACTTTGCAAGAAAGAAGAGTAGAAAGAAACTTATATAAAATAGACTCTTGAGTTAGGGTTAGTTAGTGACGGGGGGGGGCTGTGCAACTCTTTGCCCAGGGGCCCAGACTATCCTTAATCCGTCCTTGCACATGACCCATGAAAGTTATTGAATTTTCAGTTTTAAATTGCACTGGTCCATTTGAAATGAACTGTTAATTTGCATAGTATGACATTGTCCTAGTGTGGAATTGCACCAAAACCCAGTCAATCACACGTTTGTATTTAAACAGATCAATCACATGTTTGTATTTAACAGAGCTATGGCCCTGTTGTAAAAACTGTCTTTTAGTCCGTTTGTCCTTGTTTTCATTTGTCTGTAACATCTGCCAGATGGCATCAGTTCAAACATTCGGTACCCTGGGTATGAACTGTCTTTTTTAATCCTGTCTGCCCTTCTGAGACAGCGGTTGCTGTAGAGTACCTTAAGGGATGGTAGGGGATGTCCAATGATTTTTTTGGGCGGTGTTGATGACCCTTTGTAAGTCCTTTTTGTGTGCCATGGTGCAACTGGAGAACCACACAGAAATACAGTAAGTCAGCACACTCTCCACAGAGCAGTGGTAGAAAACAGTCAGCAGTTCCTTCTTAAGATTGAGCCTCCGGAGGATCCTTAGGAAGTGGAGACGTTGCTGTGCCCTTTTCATAACCGCTGAGGTGCTGGAACTCCGTTGGAGGTCTGCATCCATATACACCCCCAGGAACTTGAAACTCAATACCCTCTCCACAGACTGTCTGCAAATCGGACTTCCTCCTCCTGAAGTCTACAATAAGTTCTTTAGTTGGAGGTGTTGAAGACTAAGTTGTTGTCTGAACACCAACCCACCAGCATTTGGACCTCCTCCTGGTATGCTGTTTCGTCATCATCAGATATAAGTCCAAATAGGGTGTTGTCATCTGCGAACTTAACTTGTCTGGATGGTTACTAACACAGTCATACGTGTACAGGGTATAGAGTAGTGGACTCAGCACGCAGTCCTGTGGAGATCTGGTGTTGAGGGCTGTGGAGAGATCTGGACCAACTCTAACTCTGTGTATGTGATCTGAGAGGAAGTCTCTAATCCATCAGCAGATGTCCAAAGTCCAATGTCCAATAACTTAACTGTCAGTCTTTCCGGGAGTATGGTATTGAAAGCAGAGCTAAAGCCAACAAAGTGCAGCCTGGCATTGCACCCCTGCACTTTCAGGTGGGAGATGGTGGTGTGGAGTGCTGTTGCTATGGCATCATCTGTTGATCTGTTAGCTCTGTATGCAAACTGAAACGGGTCAAGTGTGGGTGGGAGACAGGAGACGATGTGACGTTTAGTCTCTCATAAAACTTAATGATGATCAGTGTCAGAGCGACTGGTTGATAATCATTGAGGCTGCTGATACTGGTCTTTTTAGGTACTGGTACAATTATAGCTGACTTCAGACAAACTTCAGACCCTGCCACACTTGTCTCGTATTGTTGGTCCTGAAATGATTTTCCATCTTTGTTTTGTACATCTTGGCTTTCCTGATCCCTCTCTTCATGTCAGCTCTGGCAGCACCATACTGTGCACCATCACCAGACCTGAAAGAGATGTCACATTGCCTCAGCAGGATATGAACTTCTTTAGTCATCCAGGGTTTCTGGTTGGAATATACCTGTAGTGGTTTGTCCACGGTCACATTTTTAATGCAGAAGTTGATGTAGGAGAGCACAGTTGTGGTGTATACCTCCAGATCCTGGTGTTCAAAAACACTCCAATCTGTACTCTCAAAACAGTCCTGCAGATGATACAATGCCCCCTCTGGCCATGTTCTTATAATCCTTATGGCTGGTGGAATTCTCTTCCTGCAGGGTGTGTATGCATGAACTAACAGCATGGATATATGATCCGTCAGGCCCAGGTGTGGTAAGGGATTTGTCTTCTAGCCTTTTCTGATGTTAATATAGACTTTGTCCAGTGTGTTTCCACCCCTAGTTGCACGCTTAACGTGCTCCAAGATTGGAGAGCTGTAAGCTGCTGTGTCTATGCGTGCTGCCATCTTGACCCTTTCTGATCCTAGATCAAGGACTTTCAGGTCACTGGCACGATCTTCAGGTGGGAATGCCATCCATGGCCTCTTTGCTGTTTGAGGCAGGTTTGTGTAGTCTGAGGATGGAGCAAGCCAGTGATTCCTGTGTTCTCCTAAGCAAGTCAATTGCTGCATCTGCTGTAGGCAAAGATTTTAACCCATCATCCACATAAAAGTCTCACTCAACAAACTGTCTGACATCCTCACCGAACTCCTTCTGCCCTTCCTGAGCTGCTCTTCTGAGGCAGTAAATAGCTACCGCTGGGGATGGACTGCTTCCAAAAACGTGTACCTTCATGCAATACTCCACCACTTTTTCCTCTGGGTTGTTATCTTGGAACCAGAGGAATCTCAGAAAGTTTCTATCTTTAGGCCAAACCATGAAACAGTGGAACATTTGCTGTATGTCCACAGTAAAGGTGATGGCATCACTTCGGAACCGAAGGAGGATGGCAATGAGGTTGTTATTAAGATCTGGTCCAGTTAGGAGGATTTGGTTCAATGACATGCCCATGTGTTGAGCACTTGAGTCAAAAACAACTCTGATCCAAGATGTTTTCTTAGGATGGTACACTCCAAAACAAGGTAAGTACCAGCATTGCTCCCCTGGTTTTAATGGAGAGGCTGCTTTTGTATGGCCACTCTGGAAGATTTTCTTAATGAATTCAAAGAACTGGAACTTCTTTTCCAGCTTCCTTTGGAAGGTTCTTTGAACTGAGTTCAGGCATTCTACTGCTTGGGAATGGTTGTTGGGGAGACAAAGTCAAGGCACTCTAAATGGTAATGGAGCCACCCAGCTGTTATCTCTGTCCTTGTAGACTCCCTGATTCATAATATCTAGGAACTGCATGTCCTCAAATGAAGGACCTATTTTGTCATCATCCTTTGTTCTCTTAAACACATCATAGTCTTCAGCATGGTATGTTTTTGTAACTGGAACTGGCTGTTGCAATATTTTACAAGATAGCAGAATCTATAGACGATTGTGAGGAATCTCACATTTGATCAATGTTGGCAAAGGGAGAGTGATGCTACCATCAATTGATTCTATGGAGTAAAGAGAGCTGGAGCCTGTGATGTTGAAAAGGTCAAAAAACTCTTAGATCTTAGATTACTCTGGTCATCTAATACAGCATATAGTTGTACTGCCCTTCCTGGATGGCCCACTGGATACACTTTGACAAGGCAGATTTTTGAGCATGAGCGTCCCGAGATGCCCTTACCACATATCTTGGTACAAGCTGAAGACACAGCACTTTCTACAGGGCTGTCAGTTTCCTTCCCACCGTGCTCTGGAAATTCTGACTTGGAGGACCATGGAGCAGGTCCTGCATGAAGCACCAAAACATGAGTGTCACTTCCACATTCTACACACTTGACATCATTGTCACAGTTCTTTACCATGTGCACTAAGGATCTGCAGCACTTGTATCAAATTCCTTGTAGCTTTAGAAATGCCTTTCTTTCTTCAATAGGTTTCTCCCTGTACCCATGGCATTTAGGCAAAGGGTAAGGTTTGTTATGCAGGAGGCAGTGCTTTGCTCTACTTTCCTCTTGGATATTGATTCAGCAGGGGAACTATTAGAAGGCATTTCTGTCTTGTGAACAGCAACACTCCTTCTATGATCTTGTTTGAATGCCCTTTTGTTCTGTCCCAATAGTTCTTCTTGGACTGTCAGAAGACTAAAGCTTGGGTCATTGCGCATTTTTGCTTGATGACACAAATTCCACCAGGATAACTGAATGGAGGATAAGACACTTTATGCTCCTCTTTATACTTGGAACCAAGTGTAAACCATTTTTCCTGCAGATACAATGGCAACTTCTGCACCACTGGGTTGATACCATGGGGTGTGTCAAGGTAAGTAAGACCGAGCAGATCGCCACCAAGCCTTTGTTGCTTGAAGTTCCAGGAGAAGGTCTCCAAGCTCCCTATGGTAACCCTTGTTTGAGATCTTTGGAGCATTCTCTAACCTCTTAAACAAGGAGCTCTCTATAACATCTGCTGAACCATAACATTGATTGAGTCTATGCCATATAACTTTGAGTCCTTTTTAGGGATTATTTATATGCACAGCTCTTATCCTTTTTGCGTGATCTGCTGACTCACTACCTAGCCATTTCACAAGCAAATCCATCTCCTCACTAGCTGAGAGGTTAAGATCTCTGATAGCATTTATGAATGATGCTCTATAATTCTTTGGACGTTGAACTGCATAAGCCCAGTAGAAACAAGCTCACGTCTAGCAATGAATCTCACAAAGTCTGACATGATTTGACTCTCCCCTGAGTGAAGTTGGTGTGACTCTGTATACCCCTGAGCAGTGTTGTAATAAATGTGTGGATCACTAAGCACCTGTCTGTGAGTGCTACCATTGCTGTAGACACCAAAGGGACTCTGCGTTGTTTGGAATGTTGTTTGTGGTAATTTGGATAATGGACAATCTCATTTCTCACCTGGAGAGAGATATTTTCATTTATCTGTTGACACATACTTGGAAAGGTCTTCTTGACATCTGGGCCTAGTATTCTTGTGAGAGGTTTTGAATCCTGCTGAAGACTGCTACCTTCTTCACACTCATTACCTTGTTCATCAGTTTGGTGCTGAATGGTAATAGTGGGTTTGTACTGGGGCACTGAGCCAGCAAGATGAACACTATCAAAGAAAGGACCCTCAAGCACAGGAATGATCATGCTACTCCCGTATATATTATGTCCCTGTACATATTCCTTCATACGCTCTTTTCGATCATCAGACAATAGTTCTACTTTGCTGAAGACATTCTCATTTTCTTGCTCTGCTGCAGCTTCTAAGGCTTTTGCTTTTGCTAATGCAGCTGCTGCTTTTTTCTCAAGTATAATATATCAAGTGATACCTCTAAACATGCCTTATCTACTGTCATAGAAGCTTCCATTTGCACTTGCTGTACTTTAAGCTGGTTCTCTCTTTCAGCATATTTGCTTCAGCTTTGGCTGCTTGAGCTTTGGCACGAGCAAGAGCAGCAGCTATAGTTGCTGATGAGCTGTGAGTCTGTCTAGAGGAACATGATGCGCTAGATCTAATCTTCCCTGATCCAGACTTAGAGCCTGACTTTGACATTGCACTTGTTTGCAGATGTTAGCTTTAAGTGTAGAATCACAAACTCCTCACGGTGAGGTTTCACTCTAAACATCTGTAGGTAGGCCAGCCAGAAGGTGTTATTTTACTGTCCTTTCCTCAACTGAAGCACCTTGCTTAGCTTGACAGGCAGGTAAACTCCTCTTCAATAGCCACACCAACGAGATTCCAGTATATTTCCGTCACTGAAGGCACTTGGAGTAGGGTAAAACTGAGAAAGAAAATCAACATAATTCTCTGTCACATTTTAAGTCTGGAAACATGGTGGGGTACAACAGTATGACTAATGATGACATCAATAATCAACCTACTAAATCCACTTTTATATCTACACAAACTTCACAAATGCTTATCAACAGAGAGAAATATACAGTAGAAGAAACTGATCACATACCGACAACGCCATCTAAAGCCATCTAAAGCCAAAATGTAGACAATGTTTAAAGATGAAACAGAGGAAAGATAGCCATGCTTCCATTGATAACTGCATGAACCAGACTCATACTGATGACATCATCAACCAAGTCCAAGTCACATTACTTAAGTTACATATAGAATACTGCCCATAGGTGGCGCCAATTTACAAATGTAAAGCACTAAAACACAAAGTGTATGCGACATTATACACTGCACAGTTCACTATTTTAATATTACAGCCCAGCTGATCCACTGTACTGTTCACTATTTTTAACTGTAATGCTGGGGAGTGAGGAGGAGGACGCATACGTTGAGATAAACAAGTTTTGTTTTGAGCAAATCCAGGGTCCTGGTCATGACAGTCCAGGTTCAGGTAGCCAACAAGAAGAGCAGAAGGGACACACATGACAAGGAACACAGAAATAGTAATACTTAACAAAACACTTCGAAACGAACAAACAAAACATCCAAAACATCAAACAACAAAGATCAGCCAAGACAAGGGGCAAACACAGGGCTTAAATACAACAGGGATGATGAGGGACAGGTGGAAATAATCAGGGGCGGGGTCACGAAAAAAGGGGCCGGACTAGACAAAAAAGAAATTCAAAAAGTAAACAGAAAAAGCACATGGAGTAGTGGGAGCAGCCAACCGTGACCCAAACCTTACAGTCTGACCCATGCACTGCACAGTTCACTATTTTAAACATTACAGCCCGAATGATCCACTGTGCAGTTAACTATTTCACAGACATGGACTCCATAGAAGATACAGAAATTAGGGTCATTAGAAAACACTGCAAAATGTGATGAAGATATAAGATTTTGACTCGTGTGACTATATATATATAAACACACTGTAAAGTTCAATATTTCAAACATTACAGTCTGAATGATACACTGTGCAGTACTATTTTAAACACTACAGCCCATATGGCAACATTTTCTTTATCTTCATTTTCCTAAAAGGCCTTAATATACAATTTATGTTTTAATTTTTAATCAGTCTTTTTCTTTGAAAGGACAAAAACTTTAAATCCTGTTTGTGCTCACTGTGACACTGACCCTGAAAAGGTCATGACCTGAGGGCTCCTAAAAGTGACCAATTATTCAATATTTAGGCAAAGTTCCTTCAGCAAAAAATGTAAATAATATCTGGTGTAATTTAACATAAATGTCATCATTAAAACCAGTGTCAATGTGACAGTTTTTTTTGGTGAAATTGTAAAATAAATTTGTTGCCATGTGGCAACTAAATGTGAGAATGAACACTGTCTGTGTGCATTCAACCTACTGGACTGTAATTGAATTGAATTGAATTACACTGCACTAGGCTACTCTGAGACTACGTTTACAACTTTTGATCACATTCAAAAGGGGAAAAAACAATTATTTATAACTACATTTCATAATTTCAGAGATTTTGTAACTTTAACAGATGACCTGATATATACATTACACCACTGGAAAAAATCATAGGTTTGACAAAAGGAATTGTGACATCCGATCCAAATATGTTGGTCCACTTTTGTGTACATGTCTACTCAATGAAAACTCATTAAAGATTACTGCATGAATAATATTGACTGAGCATGATTAAACAAAGTTAAACAGGAAATAAACTTTTTTTTTGATCAGGACACCGATGTGCCCATGTCTTATTACAGGTGTGTGAAGTTTGTGTATCTTATTATGATGTGATTATTGCCATACATTCTGTAATGCCGGGGAGCGATGATGAGGCAGATGCATATGCTGAAAGAAGCGAGATTTATTAGGGGCAAATCCATAATTGGGGTCTAAACAGTCCAGGGTCAAAAAGCCAACACAGAGAAATGGAGGGACAGACATAACAAAAAGGAACACAGACTAAACACAAAAACAGAGAAAGGAAAAATAACGGAGGCCAGAAGATATGACAGCAGACAATAAATAGACCAGCAAACTAACAGGGGAAAGCACAGGGCTTAAATACAGGAACAGGTTAACAAGACACAGGTGGTTAACAAGATTGTTAACAAGACACAGGTGAGAATAATCAAGGGCAGGGTCTGGAAACAAGGGGGCAGAACAGGGAAGAATCAAGACAAGTAAGCACATGGACAAGACCAGAAGTAAACTAAAGCACATGGAGGACTGGGAGGGGCCAATCATGACACATTCCAAATGATCATTGAAATGATATCAATTTAACCGTGTAAATGTTAGGTTACTAAGCCGGAGTTGTTTAGTCTTGTGATTAATAGACCGATGTTTTTAGAGAATAATTCGATTTTTTGCACCAACTACGCCACTTTAGATGTTTTCTTTCTCCACTATTTCCATTATTTAATCAATTTTAAATAACAAACACATTAAAACATTTTGACCATGCTCAAGTATGAATTTGTGGAATATGGACTCATTTTGCTCTCTTTATGATGAAACTGGCAGCTGGTCAGTGTCTACAAGTGATAACAATGAGAGCAGGCTGTATTGTGTCTTGACATAGTTCAGCGCGATAATGATGTAAATTGTCATTTTGTCCACATATATCAGATAATAATTATTCAAACTAACATGAATAATAATGCAGTGTACAGTAGAGTAGGACACAGTGAAGAGGCCCTGATTACATCGTAAGAAGCGCTCTTTATAAAACCCCAGCAGAAAGGCCCATACACAGCACTGGACTCCTGGTCCTCGCCCTCACAGTGACCCCCAACACACACACACACACACACACACACACACACACACACACACACACACACACACACACACACACACACACACACACACCATTAACAGATGAACGACAACAAAGTGTCCCTCTTCAGGAGACCTGGCCTGGCCACACCTCCTGAGGCAGTACAGCAGTACAATATTACAGTGGCATGAAACTCCATTAGGCTTCATGATCTGCTGTTTCATATTCATGCAGTGATATTAATAGCCGGGCTTTGCTGACTGCTGAGGGCAATGACGCACCATGCAAATGAGCTGCCTCTGTCTCCTCCCATTGGCTGTTTGCATATTACAGCTGCAGCGTCTTTGTCGAGTTTGTGCGGTGATGACGTAAGCACCGGTCAGTCCTTCTCCTCTTCCAGTCATAATAATTACAGTTGTGCTTTATTTCTCGTTCGGATGACGAAAGCAAATCACGTGGCGAGCCGATGGCGCAGGGAGGGCGGGGCGGAGTGAGGCGCGCGGGTGGAAAGGGGCGGGCCTGCGAGGTGTCGTCAAAGCGGCGCGAGGCTGTTTGTGCTCGGCAGCGCAGCGAGAGCGGCAGCGCGCGATGGCACCGTGAGCGCGCGCACCGACGGGGTTGCACGCGAGCGCGCTCTCTCCTCGCGGGTCTTTTGCCAAAAGACACCTGAGCGGTAGCTATCGGAGCGTGAACCGCAGCGCGCGCGCGCGCGCCTTCCTCCCCCCTCTCTCTCTCTCTCTCTGTCTTTCTCTCTCTCTCTCTCTCTCTCTCTGTCTTTCTCTCTCTCTCTCTCTCTCTTTCTCTCTCTCTCTCTGTCTCTCTTTCTCTTTCTTTCTCTCTCTCTGTGTCTCTGTCTCTCTCTCTCTCTCTTTCTCTCTCTCTATCTATCTGCACTGCTCGTGCACGCGCTCCTGCGCCATGGCGCTCACCATCTGCACGAGATTCACGGATGAGTACCAGCTGTTCGAGGAGCTCGGCAAGTGAGTGAATCTCCACCATCGTTATTATTGTTATTATTGCTGTTATTTAGCCTCGCATGTTGAGCGAGCGCGCGCCTGCTGGCTGTGTTTGCCGTGTGAGCGCGCGCGGGGGGTTAGGGGGGCGTCTGGGCTGCGGAATTGAGGTTTGCTGGACGCAGCAGCGCACAATGCAGCAGAGAACAGCGCGAGGCGCTGCGGGGGAGATCTGGGGAGGCAGTGGGCGTTTGGCGGGGGACCGGAGGTTGTGGGCATGTGCTGTGCAGCCCAAACCGTGCAGGGCGGCGTGCGCGTGGGTTGGGAGTAAAGGAGGACTGAAGCGTTCAGCAATGCGACAGCATCATCATCACCACCATCATCACTGTCCCTATCATCACCATCATCGCCATCACAATCACCATCATTACAATAATCACTATTACCATTATCACCGCCAACAACACCACCATCATCACTGTCCCTGTCATCACCATCATCACCATCACAATCACCATCATTACAATAATCACTATTACCATCATCACCAACAGCACCACCATCATCCCTGTCCCTATCATCACCATCATCACCTTCACAATCACCATCATCACAGTCACCATCATTACAATAATCACTATTACCATCATCACCAACACCACCATCATCACCATTATCCCCATCACAATCACCATCATTACAATAATCACTATTACCATCATCACCACTAACAACACCACCATCATCACTGTCCCTGTCATCACCATCATCACCATCACAATCACGATCATCACAATAATCACTATTACCATCATCACCAACACCACCATCATCACCATTATCCCCATCACAATCACCATCATTACAATAATCACTATTACCATCATCACTGCCAACAACACCACCATCATCACTGTCCCTATCATCACCATCATCACCATCACAATCACCATCATTACAATAATCACTATTACCATCATCACCACCAACAACACCACCATCATCACTGTCCCTATCATCACCATCATCACATCACAATCACCATCATTACAATAATCACTATTACCATCATTATCACCAACAACACCACCATCATCACTGTCCCTATCATCACCATTATCACCATCACAATCACCATCATTACAATAATCACTTTTACCATCACTATCACCAACAACTCCACCTTCATCACTGTCCCTATCATCACCATCATCACCATCACAATCACCATCATTACAATAATCACTATTACCATCATTATCACCAACAACACCACCATCACCACTGTCCCTATCATCATCACCATCACAATCACCATCATTACAATAATCACTATTACCATCATTATCACCAACAGCACCATCATCATTACTGTCCCTATCAACAAAATCATCACCATCACAATCACCATCATTACAATAATCACTATTACCATCATCACCGCCAACAACACCACCATCATCACTGTCCCTATCATCACCATCATCACCATCACAATCACCATCATTACAATAATCACTATTACCATCATTATCACCTACAACACCACCATCACCACTGTCCCTATCATCACCATTATCACCATCACAATCACTGATTACAATAATCACTATTACCATCATGACCAACAGCACCATCATTATCACTGTCCCTATCATCACCATCATCAACATCACGATCACCATCATTACAATAATCACTATTACCATCATCACCACCAACAACAACACCACCATCATCATCACTGTCCCTTTCATCACCACCATCACAATCACCATCACAATCACTATCATTACAATAATCACTATTACCACCATCACCACCAACAACACCACCATCATCACTGTCCCTATCATCACCATCGTCACCATCACAATCACCATCACAACCACCATCATTACAATAATCACTATTGCCATAATCACCACCAACAACACCACCATCATCAACACTGTCCCTGTCATCATCTTCACAATCACAATCATAACCATTGCCAACACCATTATTATCATTACCATCATTGTCACAATCACCATAATCATCAGCACCCCAATCACCATCCTCACCGTTACAATAATCACTATTACCGCCATCAGCACCATCACCATCATCATCATCACCACCATCACCCCTACCATAGTTCACATCAGCACTATCACACTCACCATAATAATTATCATCATCACCTCTATCCTCCTCATGTCAGTCAAAGCAGGGACCATGTGTGTTCATGCATGTGCAGTGAATGTGATGCTGCTGCTGTCTACTATCTACTTCCGTTCTTAGAGTACACACTACATTCTCACTCTATACACTACATTCTCACTCTACACACTACATTCTCACTCTGTACACTACATTCTCACTCTATACACTACATTCTCACTCTATACACTACATTCTCACTCTACACACTACATTCTTACTCTGTACACTACATTCTCACTCTGTACACAGCATTCTTACTCTATACACTACATTCTCACTCTGTACACTACATTCTTACTCTATACACTACATTCTCACTCTGTACACTACATTCTCACTCTACACACTACATTCTTACTCTGTACACTACATTCTCACTCTGTACACTACATTCTTACTCTATACACTACATTCTCACTCTGTACACTACATTCTCACTCTGTACACTGCATTCTTACTCTATACACTACATTCTTACTCTATACACTACATTCTCACTCTGTACACTACATTCTTACTCTATACACTACATTCTCACTCTATACAATACATTCTCACTCTGTACACTACATTCTTACTCTATACACTACATTCTCACTCTATGCACTACATTCTTACTCTATACACTACATTCTCACTCTGTACACTACATTCTCACTCTGTACACTACATTCTTACTCTATACACTAGATTCTCACTCTATACACTACATTCTTACTCTATACACTACATTCACACTCTGTACACTACATTCTCACTCTGTACACTACATTCTTACTCTATACACTACATTCTCACTCTATGCACTACATTCTTACTCTGTACACTACATTCTCACTCTGTACACTACATTCATACTCTATACACTACATTCTCACTCTGTACACTACATTCTCACTCTGTACACTGCATTCTTACTCTATACACTACATTCTCACTCTATACACTACATTCTCACTCTGTACACTACATTCTTACTCTATACACTAGATTCTCACTCTATACAATACATTCTTACTATATACACTACATTCTCACTCTATACACTACATTCTTACTCTATACACTACATTCTCACTCTGTACACTACATTCTCACTCTGTACACTGCATTCTTACTCTACACACTACATTCTCACTCTATACACTACATTCTCACTCTGTACACTACATTCTCACTCTATACACTACATTCTCACTCTGTACACTACATTCTTACTCTGTACACTACATTCTTACTCTATACACTACATTCTCACTCTATGAACTACATTCTCACTCTGTACACTACATTCTTACTCTGTACACTACATTCTTACTCTATACACTACATTCTCACTCTGTACACTACATTCTCACTCTGTACACTACATTCTTACTCTATACACTAGATTCTCACTCTATGCACTACATTCTCACTCTATGCACTACATTCTCACTCTGTACACTACATTCTTACTCTATACACTACATTCTCACTCTATGCACTACATTCTCACTCTATGCACTACATTCTCACTCTGTACACTACATTCTTACTCTATACACTACATTCTCACTCTATGCACTACATTCTCACTCTATGCACTACATTCTCACTCTGTACACTACATTCTTACTCTGTACACTACATTCTTACTCTATACACTACATTCTTACTCTATACACTACATTCTCACTCTGTACACTACATTCTCACTCTGTACACTACATTCTTACTCTATACACTAGATTCTCACTCTATGCACTACATTCTCACTCTATGCACTACATTCTCACTCCGTACACTGCATTCTTACTCTATACACTACATTCTCACTCTATACACTACATTCTCACTCTATGCACTACATTCTTACTCTGTACACTACATTCTCACTCTGTACACTGCATTCTTACTCTATACACTACATTCTTACTCTGTACACTACATTCTCACTCTGTACACTACATTCTCACTCTGTACACTACATTCTTATACTATACACTACATCCTTACACTATACACTACATCCTTATACTATACACTCCATTCTTAGACTATACACTACATCCTTACACTATATACTACATCCTTATACTTTACACTCTGATCTTAGACTATACACTACATTCTTACACTATACACTACATCCTTACACTATACACTACATTCTTATACTATACACTACATTCTTACTCTATAAGCTACGTTCTTAGACTACACACTATGTTCTTAGACTATACACTATGTTCTTACGCTATGTCATACAGATTTACATTGTGGACTATATAATTGCACTTTATACTATATTTCTACGCTATGAACTATGTCATTGCACTATATACTAACTACATAACATTCATACAATGCATACTATATTCTTGTTCTATGTACTCTTTCTATATTCTTACACTGTATACTGCTAATATGTATTATTCTAACTTTATGTTATTACTCTTTACACTATATTTACACACTGAATTATATCCTTACACTGTGCACCATAATGTTCCACAGCATATATAGTCACAACAGATTATATTCTTACACTACATTTTTACAACATGTAAAGTATAGTTTTACACTATAAACTGCCTTCTTGCACTGTGGACTATATTTTTACACTCTACACTGCATTCTAGTGTTATGAACTATGTTTTCACAATATACATTGCATCTTACACTATGCATTCATTTTTTATACTATACACTACATTCTATGAACTGTACTCTTATAGTGTGGATTCTGTTGTTACACTTCATACTACACTGTACAGTTCATTCTCACTCTATGCATTATATGTTTATACAATATACTACACTATGCACTGCATTATTGTATTGCGGACTATATTTTTGCACCATACATTGCATTCTTAGACTAAAATTGTGTTTTTACATTATGATCTTCCTACTCTGTGGACTATGTTTTTACAAAATCCACTGCATTCTTACACTGTGGACTATAGATTTTTACTATACACTGCATTTTTTGTTCAGTGCACTATATTTTTACGCTATGCACTGCATTCTTGTACTATGGACCAAATTTTTAGATTACAGACTATATTTGTACACTGTATACTGTATTCTTACGTTTTGCACTGCACACTGCGTTTTTGCACTATTGACTATATTTTTACACCATACACTGCATCCTTACACTGTGCTCTGTGTTTTTACACCATACACCACATACGTACACTGTACACTGTTTTGTAACCACACACTATCATCTGAAATCATAAATGTTTTGCAGTAAACAGATAGGGCACTATGAGTGTATCATTTCTGGGTTAGCAGTTAGCTAACGTTGTGGCTGGTACTCTATGGAAATACTCTCAGACACAGGACTGAAGGGCACAGTAAACTAGAATGAAGAAGAATGTGAGGTGACTTCATTAACCCTGTTTTCGTCCAATCAGAACAGAGCCATGAGCACAGATGGAGCGCACACACACACACACACACACACACACACATGCACACGCTCAGTTAGGTCTGTACTTGTGTATCAGCAGTTTGGTGCCATATGCTGTATCGTCATCACTCTGCCTTCTCTTTGCACTTGTTTATCTCTCTCTCTCTCGCTCTCTCGCTCTCTCTCAGGGGGGCGTTCTCAGTGGTCCGGCGGTGTGTGAAGATTTCCTCCGGTCAAGAATATGCTGCCAAAATCATCAACACCAAGAAGCTCTCTGCCAGAGGTAGGCGGAGCCTGACTGTGTACACTGATTTGCATTCTTCAAAATAAAAGTGCCACAAAGGGTTCTTGATGCCGTAGAAGAACCGTGTTTGGTTCCCTACGCATTCCCTACGGTTCCATTATTTTTGTGAAGAACCTGTTAAGTTAAATCTCCATATAGTGACAAAGATCCCATAAACTAGTAAACAACGTTTTTATACATTATACATTTACAGACGCGGTGACTACACTGTAATATAGGTCTGCTGTTCATGGTTTGTCTCACGTGATATATACAGCATATGTTTGTATAAGTGTAAATGTATACATATAACCAAACCGATAATTCTATAAAGTATAAAGAGAGAAATCTGAGGGCTTCAGCTGGTCTTTTCTCTGGTCGGTCAGTGCTGAGATTGAAAATGTGAGTGACCCAGTTCTTTCATATTGGTTTGCTTTACTGCATTTTTGCCGGCGGGCTGTTTCCCTGCAGCTCCGCAAGAAGCAACCAGTCATCTTCCTCCTACCTTCAAAATGACCAGTCAACTTCCTCTTACCTTTACAACAACCAATCATCTTCCACCTACCTTCACATCAACCAATCATCTTCATCATTTTCGTGTTTTATTGCTTAAATATAATGTAGCTGTCTTCTCATATAAATAACAAAACCTGCATGCAGTAATGAACTTTAGTCATTGGTAGGATTTTAAAATACCATATGATCTAAAATAGTGCATCATTTTTTAAACTGCATCATTTTTCCACCCTCCATATATGACATATGCTGATAGCAGCGCCTTTATATCCAGAATTGGAGCTGCCCAGGTGTGTGTTCAGGGTCTGGATATTGGACTACAGCCTGGGGTCTTTATTATGTAGCCATGTGTCTCTTTTTACTGCCACAATATTTAATATGAATATGAATATGAATTAAGGGCTCACACAGCCACTGAATCCTCTGTGGTAAGCGTAACTCTGCCTCAGCCCTGCCTGAGCCGCTAGACTTAGTGACTTTTGGGGCACTTTTTTCGGTGAATCTTTTTCTAAAAAAGCAACGAGTGACAAATCTTGTGAGGAGGAAAGCAAGAAATGTAAATCTCAATAGGACAAATAGGACAGTTGTAATTTATTCCTATGCATGCTGACAATTTTCTTTATTGAGTGTACTAAAGTGTGGCTTTCCTATCCCCGGTAGCTCCTGTATGGTTTTCTGACGTGGTTTACAAAGTTATTTAGTACCCAGTTTTATCAGTTGGCCTTTATCATAGGTTATTACAGTACAGCAGTTATTGTGGTCATAATACCTGAAATTGGATCTGAGCCTCCTTTTTTATTGCATAGATAAAAACATTGAATATTTTAATGATATATCGACCACTGAACTGGAACAGTCTCCATGTTTCATTTTAGAAATCTGGTCAAATTCATTTATTCTTTTCCCGAAAATGTGTCCACAGTGTGAACAAATGACCTGCTTGGACTTTTCCCGCGTAAAAAGCATGTCAACACTTATATTGTTCCATTTTACTTTTGTTTACTCTTTTCCTCCATTATGATACGAGTGGATAAGCTCAGTTTATTGGCCCTCAGTGAGAGAGGCTACTGGTTTGAGGAGCTTCAGCCTTCTTTTCTATCATTGTTTATTCTCAAGCAGTGCTCAGACACATTTGTGCTCATGTAATTTTATACAGTTAACAAAAACCTAGTTTGTTTTTGATATTAAATGTGGTCAAATCCATCTCAGTCCCTCTGAACATAATTTGCTTAAATCTTGACAGTATTTACACCTGGATTTTCAGGTAGTGAAATCCAAATGTACCCTGTCAGAAGGCCCTAAATTGGTGTTGAATATGTCAGTGTAAACATTGACAGAACCAGATTAATCATGACACCAAGGATTTTTACAGATGTACCTGATGCAACTGAGAAGCTGTTAAGTTTAAGGGTTACATTAGACAGTTTGTTTCTAGCAGCTTTTGGACCAAGAAGAAGAATATCTGTTTCATCTGAGTTGAGTAGGAGGAAGTTACTCAACATCCAGTCTTTTATGTCTTAAATCTTATTAAGTTGAAGTTCATCATCTGCTTTGGTCAATACTGTATATACAACTGTATGCCACCAGCGTAGCAGTGGAAATTGATGTCATGGTTACTGAAAATTGTACCCAGTGGTAGCACATATAATGTGAATAATATGGGTCCTAAAACAGAGCCTTGTGGAACACCATACTATACTTTGGTAAGAAAATATGATTCACCATTTACATTCGCAAACCAGTCAGGTAAGATCTGGTTATTTCTTGCAAAGTCTAGAGTGTGATTGCAATAATGAGTGGGGTCCATTATATGTTGAGTGAAACCAACAGAGTCTAAGATGGATATAAATTCCTTACTGGATCCTGTGGTTTGTCAAACTAAATATAAAACTCTTTGGTAGTTATTACTTTATTTGAGAGCATTATTAAACTTGATAGAAAGTCAGTGAATTCCTGTAAGTATTCACAACAGTATGAATTGTTTTCTCGTCAGGAATTTGATTATCATGTAATGTTTAAGTATTTGGACATTCAAATAGCAACACCAGTGAAAATACTCATTTCCAACTGTCAGATTATCCTCTGTGTTTCCTCTAGAGAGCGCTATTTTCTTGTTTTCTCTTCTCTCCTCATTTTTTTTCTCTCACGGCTTTCTGCCAACACTGGTTCAACGTGATCAAAATTGGAAACTTCCTAATAGGAGTATATGCAAGGAAAAGGTGCATCTGGCTGATTGATGTTTTGCTGTTGTCCAGTTTCTCGGCCGGTAGTTTGGCCCTGATACAAAACTTCAGGTCAGTGGTGGAGGGGCCAGAAGTGGTGGGTTTAGCAGTGGGGGGGTCAGTGGTGGAGGGGTCAGTAGTGGATGGCCCAGCTGTTGAGGGGCCATAAATGTAAAGACCAGAGTTGGAGAGGCCAGTCGTGGAGAGGCCATTCATGGAGGGGCCAGCGGTAGATAGGCCAGACATGGAAAGACCACTGGTGGAGGGGTCAACTGTGGAGAGATGAGCGATGGAGGGGCCTACAGTGGAGAATCTAGTGGTGGACAGGTCAGAGGAATCAGGAAAGAATATGCTATGCTGTAAGCTAGACAAGGCAATGCCCTCAGTTAGAGATGAGGCGGAAGAGAACCTTTGTAATCTATCCTGGCCCAGTGGTGGATAGGTTTGCTGGCCCCACAGAGGCAAGCTTAAATTATTTCTCCTGCTCTGACTGATGAAAGACATTACAGGATAAATAATTAACAATGTGTTATTGTCATTTTAGATTTATCAAAAAATATAGGGACAAGAAATGACTATTTTTAATGGAATTAAAAAATATTTTTTAATCAAGTGAATGAATTAAATTAATTAAAATTCATTGGTAATTGTTGCAACCGTATAATTTCTTATGAATGAAACTAAGTACAACATATGCTACAACCTATAAACAATATTGTAGTATAGATAAACATCCCTTCATATTTATAGAATGAATAGACTTCCTCATGTACTCAATGAACAACACTGTTAATGAGCCTCATTTGAGGGATTCATGCAGCTGCAGTAATGTAACGTTATCGTGAAGTAAAAATATGCTGAATTTAAAAACAGCTCTTATAATATTTCTTTCTATTTACTAATTAAAGTATTAGCAGAATTTTTGGTATATTTTCATTATTTTAGGACCAAATACTAATGAAATGTTATTGGAGTACCGATGTAGAGGAAAACCCTAACTGCCGGTTCTGAGGGAGGGCCATCCTACCCACCCAGAGAGTCTTGGATTCCCAGCCACAGATGGCTGTAGCATCACTGGGAATCAAACTTGTGATCTCCTGATGATAGGTCAACAATAGTTAAGTTGTTTTATGGCTAAATAATAACCACATTTCACTGGGGGCAAAAAGAATCAAATCGTTAGAGTAGTACCAAAGTGCCTAAACCACCAAACAAAGTCATGGATCTTTGAAACTGCTACAATGATGTAGACAGTGTCCTGTCCAACATAATACAGTTTGGTGGAGCTATGAGCTATTTTAATGTGGTTTAGCCACTTTGGCTCTCCTCAGACACCCTCTCAGGGGGGCGGTGCTCTGATACGTGAAGTCCCATGCAGGTTGGAGCATGGGAACCCAGCTGTTCCCCTCAGATGCTTCAGCAGAAGTCCACCGCAAATGCACGGGGCCCTAGCAAAGTGCAACAAGGTCATAGCGCTGACAAAATCACATTCCAACTGGTAGGGCAATCATATCTGAGTGCGATGATATTAGGCCCAAAGGTCAAGGAAATACGGCTGTGGTAATCAGAGGCTAGGGCATGACTAAGCAGAACATATATTATGAAGTCTAGCGAGGTGGGGGAAGGTTGTAGTGCCACCAAACTTTGTCATCCCAGCGGGATGCTAACCTTATCTGAGTGTGGTGACCTTAGGCCCAAAGGTCAAAGAGATATATATCCATAATGAGCTCCTATGGAAAAAGCATACCATACAGGGTCCAGCAAGAGCCAAACACAGAACGTTGTTGTACTACTGGGACACTACTAATGTCCAAGTTTGGTGACTCTAGGCCCAAAGGTCAAGGAGATATGACCCCTAGATGCTTTGGTACTCCCAGGACATTTTGATGGTTAAATGCAAAGTCAACATCACAAGCACATTGAGAGACTCCAGTTCACCTGTGCAGGTCCCACATTTGGTCTGAGCTTGCCGTACAATGAACTTGGTCTACATCTTGGGTTTTATGGTCTTTGGATACTTTACAACTCTTGTGACACTTTTGTACTATGGGCCTCTAGAGTCGGTCCACTGCCAGGAATGGCCACTTTGATGCTCTAGGGTGCTTTATAGGAGTAGCAAAGCATCCCAACAATACCAAAAATGTTAAACAAGGACATAGCACCATCAATGTCGACTGCACTGATGGAGAGGCTGTAAAAAACAAGCAATCCATGACAGTGTACCTTACGCTTGAGCAAACAGACCTGAAATTGCTTGTGCAAAAGACTACTTGCCTCATAAAGTGTGTGGGTGCGAAGCAGAAGCAATCCATCAGCGTAAAGTTGTACGGAACCACCTGAGAACACTTGAGCAGTCTCAGTGGGGGTACCCTTGGGTATGGGGTCAATTTGGAGTAGTGTAGGGAGAAAGCTTTCGGTACTCTGGTCTGGATCAACCCTTGAGGTCAGGATTCCATTTGTAGTAGTGTAGGGTAAAGGGTTAACAAAGTGTCCCAGGACGCTTTAGTACTCTGAGCGGGTCACCATTTGTTGCAGAGATTAGGATGTAGGTCAGTTGCGATTGTTGACAGGTTAGGCTGTTGGTTAGTGGTCTCCAGCCATGGTCCTGGAGAAATACCTTCCTGCAGAGTTTAGCTCCAACCTGTATCCACTAAGCTGCATTGCCCCAATATGGGACATGAGAAGTGGTTGATTTGTTGGAGCGGGTGTGGCAGTGTGTGGTAAGAAAGAGGCTCTACAGGAAGGTGGATCTTCAGCACCAGAGTTGGAGACCACCAGTTCAGGGTTTTAAGGCTTAGAGTTTTATTAGTGTGGATGTTTTAGATTTGCCTCTTGGTGTAGTGTGTCTGATGTGTATGGAGCTGAGAAAGAGTGAGATAAGAGTAGTGCATGGGTGGGTGGCTCACTCAGATTTTCTGACTGTTTCAGATCTCATTAATCTCCTGTTAAAGCAGAGCTGAGCTGCAGTGCAGAAGAGAGAGAAAACGAGGAGGATTAACTCATAAATCTCTTATATACACTCACCATCATCTTCCTCATCCTCCGCCTGTACACTGCATTGTTTACACGGTTCTCTGTTCAGACTGATTCACTATCGACTATACCTCATCATATGTATATATTTTCTATTATGTATTGGAATAAACGTTTATTTAATAAAAGGTTGCAATGTAAAGCATTAAGTGTGGTGTTCAGCTGAATAGGGCTCAGATAGATTTTACTAATCACTGCTTTCTGCTTTTATCATCACTTCACACACTGTGCCAGCTTTTTTGGAATTAAGTTTTGAAGTTTGATCCAGTTCTTCTCCTTTGAGTTGTTCTTTGGCACTTTATCTACAGCAGAAATGCTTTCAAAACAATCCAAACCAGAGCATCATGGAAACTGGTTTCTGCTGGTAGTTGCCTGCTGTAGTCCTACCATCTGAGTTTTGGCACTATCGTCAGGAGATTTGAAACCAAGGGATCATAACTGTCCTCTCTCTGGGTAGGATGGGCACTTGGCAGGATGCTAACCATCTGACTGTTAGCTAAAATGACAGAGTTAGTAGTGAGAGTTCTCCTCAAATTGTGTTGCTTTAGCGGCAATTTGTACAGATGTGGTGAAGGTTCACGATGCTACACTGAAGTGCTGCACACCTGATATTCACCGCATTCACAATGCTATGACTAAGCACCATCAGGTCAGTTCTGACTCTTGGTGTCCATATGGACAGTGTTTCTCCAGAACATCCTGTCTTCTGTTTGGGTCTTCAAGCTTCTGAATGGCTGGTTCATGATTCCTCTGATTGAATCTGTCGTCTTTTAAACCTGAACTCCTCCAAGTGTGATGGTCTTTTCCATTCCAAATCGGCTCTTCTCAGAATGTGTCCAAAGTTAGAGCTTCAGTTTGCTAATCTGGGCTTTGATTGAGAGCTGAGGCTTGATTCATTTGAGGATCCATTAATTGCTTTGCTGTCCAGGCTTCTCTTGAAAGTCTTCGACAACACCATCATTCAAAGTCATCTTTACTTTTTCCTGTCCTGCCTGTTTATAGTCCAGCTTTTACACCCATAAAGAACCACAGAGAAGACCACAGCCTGGACAGTTCTGGTCTTTGTCTGTAGAAACATCAGTATATGTGAAGGTCTTTTCAGGTTCCTTCACCCCCATTCCGCTGAGTGCCGTATTTCCGTGTCCTATTTCTTGCGCACTGGATCCTCTGATGACTGATCCGAGTAGGCAAAAGCTGTCCACCATCTTCACATCTTCTCTCTCAGGGGTAAAGTTAGAGTCCTTTCCTGGTAAATATCAGATTGATTGACATTCAGTATTAAAGCAGTCCAATCAGGACGCCCCTCGTGGTCACTGCTATGAGGCACCAAGTGGTGCACTTAATGCTAACACTTCAACATTTACATAAAAACAGCGTTCTGTTTTTTTACAGTAGCAAATTAACACAGTATCATATTGCAGTGTCTCCTTGGATGCCAGTGTGTGCAGTTTGGAGTTGATATCACTGATGGGGATTTCATTGGCGTGATGGTAGCGTGATGGTAGAACATCATTTAGGATCAAGTGCTAAAGCTAAAGAAGCAAACATGTCTCAGCTGATGATCCTCATTTGGGGTAACAGGGGTGGTGGTGAGGGATGTGTGGTTGAACTATAGCTTCAAAGTTTAGTTAGTAAGCTCTGGATATGAAGAGAGTATAATCTGCATGCAGGACCAGTTCCACTGCAGAAAAGAGAGGAATCTGATTGGAGGAGGAGTTGCTAGACAACAGATGTCTGACCGGTCGATAGGTGGAATACCTGTGGAGAGAGAGAGAGAGAGAGAGAGAGAGAGAGTCAAGGTTAACAGAACTGGACGCTGAGCTGAAATGGATCAGTCAGTCTAAACTCAGATCACATTGTTCTGCAGTTTTCATCCCTCACATCTGAACTTCATTTACATTTTCAGTACAGTTCTGCAATAAAGACCATTTACATTTGTCACCATTTCATATAAAGTGACAGCAGTAGGGCTAAAGTGGTAAGGTTTAAGTATTAGAAGTAGATATAAAGTATTAGCAGGAGAGATAAAGCCTTAGCAGTAAGGCTAAAGCATTAGTAGAAGGGTTACTCTGTTGAGTTTGGGATTATGGTGGTGCAACTGAAGCATTAATGGTTTACAGGGTTTAGAGCTGATAAAGTCTGTTTATCAGAGATGAGACTAAGAATAATTTACTATTAAGGTCTGTGGCAGTAAAAAGAAACATTACTGTAAACTGTGTTTTGTTGCAGTGTTGTAGTCTATGATGCAGTGTATTGCAGTGTTTATTGTAATGTATGATGCAGTGTGTGTTGTAGTGTTTGCTGCAATTTTTATTGTAGTGTATGGTATGTGTTGCAGTGTTGGTTGTAGTGCATGATGCAGTATATTGCAGTGTTTGTTGCAGTGTGTGATGCAGTGTGTATTGCATTGTGTTGAAGTGTATAATGCATGCATTGTTGTGATTGTTGTAATGTTTGATGCAATATGTATTGCGGTGGTTATTGCAGTGTATGATGCAGCATGTGTTGCAGTGGTTGTTGTAGTGTGTGATGCAGTGTGTATTGCAGTGTTTATTGTAGTGTAAGATGCAGCATGTGTTGCAGTGTTTGGTCTACTTTATGATGCAGCATGTGTTGCAGTGGTTGTAGTGTTTGTTGTAGTGTATGATGCAGTGTGTTTTGTGGCGTGTACTGCAGTGTATGATGCTGCATGTATTGTGGTGTGTATTGCAGTGCGTGATGTGTGATGCAGCATGTGTTGCAGTGGTTGTTGTAGTGGTTGTTGTAGTGTATGATGTGTGGTGCAGAGTGTGATACAGTGTATGTTACTGTGCTCAGAGCTGCATTAGTGTTTGGAGTCGTTAAAGCAGGCAGTGACGCTGGCACAGATTTACTACTTCAGCTTGTTTTATCAGAGAGATTATGGGATGAGGAGAGCAGGGAGAAGACTGGGCAGAGTAGAGTGGGGGGAAGAAACCGCGGGGGGTGGGGAGTTATTTATAGATTCAGTAGATCAGCGTGCCAGCTGTCCTGCACACAGACTGTAGAGCGGTGATGAGTCACTGCCCAGATCTGGCGTTGCGCTCTCTGTACTGACCAGAGGAACCAGACTAGCTAAAATCACAGGGCTGATCTGAGAGCAGGTTTTACCAGAATAAGATTACAATAGCGCTTACATTTTGTAAATAAAATATAATTTACACTTTATTAATAATGCAGATCATCACTTCATTAGCAGTGCTGATACCAGACCAGATTACTCAGTGGTGTTGATGTCCATGGTGTTTGTAAAGGCTGTGTAAAGGTAATATCCGTGTGCTTTATAGAGATTCTGCTCTGAACAGCTCGTCTTTCTGCTGTACTGGAGAAACGGATGCTCTAGATCAGCTCAACTGAGTAGAGTGTTATGCAGGGAGAGGAACAGATGTTGGGTCAGGGGTCAAGGGCAGGGGTCAGTTTTAGAGTTTGCTGCTGAATCTCTGCTGGCTTCCAAATGCTTTACAGAATATTTGTAATCATTTTACTCACTTTATTTATGTGAAATATTTAAATGTAGCTTTTTTACAAAACAATTTCTTTAAGCAGGAGATTTGTATAGAGTGTAAAAGTGTGTAGAGTTGTGTAGAGTGTAGAGACATGTAGAGTTGTGTAGAGTGTAGAGTTGTGTAAAGTGTAAGGTTATGTAGTGTAGAAATGTGTAGTGTTGTGTAGTGGTATGTAGTTGTGTAAAGTGTGGAGTTGTGTAGAGTTGTGTAGAGCGTAAAGTTGTGTAGACTGGAGTAGAGGTATGTAGATTTGAGTTGCACAGTGTAGAGTTGTGTAACATATAGAGTTATGTAGCGTATAGCTGTGTAGAGCTGTGTAAAGTATAGAGTTATGTAGTGTAGAGCTGTGTAGAGTTGTGTAAAGTATAGAGTTATGTAGTGTAGAGCTGTGTAGAGCTGTGTAAAGTATAGAGTTATGTAGTGTAGAGTTGTGAAGTGTCGAGTCCAGATAAACTAAGCTTATATCCACCTTTAGCCTCAGTAATCAGAACACTTCATTCTGAAACATGTTTAAACTGTCTGTGATCAAAGTTTTATTGTTTCTCTTTCACTCACAGATCACCAGAAACTGGAGAGAGAGGCCAGAATCTGCCGACTCCTCAAACACCCCAATATCGGTATGAATTACCTCCTCAAACACCCCAATATCAGTACGAATTACCTCCTCAAAAACCCCAATATCGGTACGAATGACCTCCTCAAACACCCCAGTATTGGTATGAATTACCTCCTCAAACACCCCAATATCGGTATGAATTACCTCCTCAAACACCACAATATTGTTATGAATTCTCTCCTCAAACACCCCAGTACTGGTATGAATTACCTCCTCAAACACCCCAATATCGGTATGAATTACCTCCTCAAACACCCCAATATTGTTATGAATTCTCTCCTCAAACACCCCAGTACTGGTATGAATTACCTCCTCAAACACCCCAATATCGGTATGAATTACCTCCTCAAACACCACAATATTGTTATGAATTCTCTCCTCAAACACCCCAGTACTGGTATGAATTACCTCCTCAAACACCCCAATATCGGTACGAATGACCTCCTCAAACACCCCAATATCGGTATGAATTACCTCCTCAAACACCCCAATATCGGTACGAATTACCTCCTCAAACACCCCAATATCGGTACAAATTACCTCCTCAAACACCCCAATATCGGTACAAATTACCTCCTCAAACACCCCAATATCGGTATGAATTACTTCCTCAAACACCACAATATTGTTATGAATTCTCTCCTCAAACACCCCAGTACTGGTATGAATTACCTCCTCAAACACCCCAATATCGGTACGAATTACCTCCTCAAACACCCCAATATCGGTACGAATTACCTCCTCAAACACCCCAATATCGGTATGAATTACCTCCTCAAACACCACAATATTGTTATGAATTCTCTCCTCAAACACCCCAGTACTGGTATGAATTACCTCCTCAAACACCCCAATATCGGTACGAATTACCTCCTCAAACACCCCAATATCGGTACGAATTACCTCCTCAAACACCCTAATATCGGTATGAATTACCCCCTCAAACACCACAATATTGTTATGAATTCTCTCCTCAAACACCCCAGTACTGGTATGAATTACCTCCTCAAACACCCCAATATCGGTATGAATTACCACCTCAAACACCCCAATATCGGTACGAATTACCTCCTCAAACACCCCAATATCGGTACGAATTACCTCCTCAAACACCCCAATATCGGTATGAATTACCTCCTCAAACACCACAATATTGTTATGAATTCTCTCCTCAAACACCCCAGTACTGGTATGAATTACCTCCTCAAACACCCCAACATCAGTATGAATTACCTCCTCAAACACCCCAACATCAGTGTGAATTCTCTCCTCAAACATTTTAAAATCGGTATGAATTACCTCCTCAGGCAGTCCAATATCAGTTTGAATTATCTGCTCAAACACCCCAAATTATTTTTCCCTTTTTTGTTTTGGGGCAGTTCGGCTCCATGACAGCATTTCGGAGGAGGGCTTCCACTACCTGGTGTTTGATTTGTAAGTATTACAAAGAGCAGCAATTCAAAGCCAGGTAACTGTTCTTCATTTTATTATTATTCTGTGCTTAATTTGTACCGTTTCACTGGTGGTGGGTTCTACAGTTAGAACCACAAAACTTTGCTGGATCAAGCCACCTTTGCAATAATGGTGCACATATGTACCTGCACACATATATACGCACATAATAACAACCACCCAGGATACACAGTCGTGTATGCCATGCATACCATAGTAGTGGCCTAACAACACCTTAGCGACCACCTGGGATAGCATAGCAATGGCATAGCAACACCCTAGCAACTAAATGGAATACCACAGCAATGTCCAGGCGGACCAGAGCAATGGCCTATCAAGACCTTAGCAACCACCTGGGATAGCGTAGCAATAGCCTAGCAACTCCTTAGCAACCACTTGGGATACCATAGCAATGGCCTAGCAACACCCTAACAACTATGTGGAATACCAAAGCAATGGCCAGGCAACACGTTAGAAACCTCCTGGGGGTAACATAACCATGGCCTAGCAACACCTTAGCAACCACCTGGAATACCATAACTACAGCCTTGCTACACTGTAGTTTATTTATGCTTAAGCTCTTGACCTTTAATGAAATGTGTTCTTTAAATAAACTGGTTTGGTACTCTGGTGTCTGTATATTTATATTTCTGCATTCATAATCTGGTGTATTGCTGATGTGTCACGACATTTGACCACAGGGTTACAGGAGGAGAGCTGTTTGAAGATATAGTAGCGAGAGAGTACTACAGCGAGGCTGATGCCAGGTAAACAGGGGGCCCTGCTTAAATCTATTTATGCATATTCATCATTTATTTAATTTAATGAATTAATTAAATTAATGAAGTATGTGTATTTATACATAAACACGGAGAAACAGAATCTACTAACTTGTATTTGTTAATAAATAATACAATAAATAAATTCCAAAAATGGGGTGCTCTTTTGCTCTTTAAGCCCCCCAATTTTAGATTAACCTGAGTTTTTACTGCTCCTTTCATTTTATTGACTGTTATTTAATTCATCATATTCTTTCTCTCTCTCTCTGTCTCTCTCTCTCTCTCTCTCTCTCTCTCTCTCAGTCACTGTATTCAGCAGATTCTGGAGAGTGTTCATCACTGCCATGTTAACGGGATCGTCCACAGAGATCTGAAGGTCACTCGCCCTCGGCCTCCAGTACCACAGATTTAGCCTGTAGTGATGCAGCATGTCTGCATTTTCCTTAAAGAGATAGTTCAGTGAAAAATCTTCCCTCCAAATGTTGCCAATTAGTTCGGCATCTGAAGTTTGTTTCTTTTCTGCAAGCTGTAGTGTCAGAGCTAGTGTGTAAGCTGTAGTGTCAGAGCTAGTGTGTAAGCTGTAGTGTCAGAGCTAGTGTGTTAATTGTAGTGTCAGAGCTAGTGTGTAAGCTCTAGTGTCAGAGCTAGTGTGTAAGCTGTAGTGTCAGAGTTAGTGTGTAAGCTCTAGTGCCAGAGCTAGTGTGTAAGCTCTAGTGCTAGAGCTAGTGTGTAAGCTGTAGTGTCAGAGCTAGTGTGTAAGCTCTAGTGCCAGAGCTAGTGTGTAAGCTGTAGTGTCAGAGCTAGTGTGTAAGCTGTAGTGTCAGAGCTAGTGTGTAAGCTGTAAGGCCAGAGCTAGTGTGTAAGCTCTAGTGCCAGAGCTAGTGTGTAAGCTGTAGTGTCAGAGCTAGTGTGTAAGCTGTAGTGTCAGAGCTAGTGTGTAAGCTGTAGTGTCAGAGCTAGTGTGTAAGCTGTAGTGTCAGAGCTAGTGTGTTAACTGTAGTGTCAGAGCTAGTGCGTAAGCTCTAGTGTCAGAGCTAGTGTGTAAGCTGTAGTGTCAGAGCTAGTGTGTAAGCTATAGTGTCAGAGCTAGTGTGTAAGCTCTAGTGCTAGAGCTAGTGTGTAAGCTGTAGTGTCAGAGCTAGTGTGTAAGCTCTAGTGCCAGAGCTAGTGTGTAAGCTGTAGTGTCAGAGCTAGTGTGTAAGCTGTAGTGCCAGAGCTAGTGTGTAAGCTCTACTGCCAGAGCTAATGTGTAAGCTGTAGTGTCAGAGCTAGTGTGTAAGGTGTAGTGCCAGAGCTAGTGTGTAAGCTCTAGTGCCATGCTAGTGTGTAAGCTGTAGTGTCAGAGCTAGTGTGTAAGCTCTAGTGCCAGAGCTAGTGTGTAAGCTGTAGTGTCAGAGCTAGTGTGTAAGCTGTAGTGTCAGAGCTAGTGTGTAAGCTGTAGTGTCAGAGCTAGTGTGTAAACTGTAGTGTCAGAGCTAGTGTGTAAGCGCTAGTGTCGGAGCGAGTGTGTAAGCTGTAGTGTCAGAGCTAGTGTGTAATCTCTAGTGCCAGAGCTAGTGTGTAAGCTCTAGTGTTAGAGTTAGTGTGTAAGCTATAGTGCCAGAGTTAGTGTGTAAGCTCTAGTGTCGGAGCTAGTGTGTAAGCTCTAGTGTCAGAGTTAGTGTGTAAGCTCTAGTGTTAGAGTTAGTGTGTAAGCTCTAGTGCCAGAGTTCATGTGTAAGCTCTAGTGTCAGAGTTGTGTGTAAGCTCTAGTGTCAGAGCTAGTGTGTAAGCTCTAGTGTCAGAGTTAGTGTGTAAGCTCTAGTGTCAGAGTTAGTGTGTAAGCTCTGGGGCCAGAGTTAGTGTTTAAGCTCTAGTGCCAGAGTTAGTGTGTAAGCTCTAGTGTCAGAGCTAGTGTGTAAGCTCTAGTGCCAGAGCTAGTGTGTATGCTGTAGTGTCAGAGCTAGTGTGTAAGCTGTAGTGTCAGAGCTAGTGTGTAAGCTGTAGTGCCAGAGCTAGTGTGTAAG
The DNA here is from genome assembly GCF_015220715.1 of Pygocentrus nattereri. NCBI lineage: Eukaryota > Metazoa > Chordata > Actinopteri > Characiformes > Serrasalmidae > Pygocentrus > Pygocentrus nattereri. Next base: position 8,221,522 of record NC_051232.1, read on the forward strand.
CTCTAGTGCCAGAGCTAGTGTGTAAGCTCTAGTGCCAGAGCTAGTGTGTAAGCTGTAGTGCCAGAGCTATTGTGTAATCTCTAGTGCCAGAGCTAGTGTGTAAGCTGTAGTGTCAGAGCTAGTGTGTAAGCTCTAGAGCCAGAGCTAGTGTGTAAGCTGTAGTGTCAGAGCTAGTGTGTAAGCTGTAGTGTCAGAGCTAGTGTGTAAGCTGTAGTGTCAGAGCTAGTGTGTAAGATGTAGTGTCAGAGCTAGTGTGTAAGCTGTAGTGTCAGAGCTAGTGTGTAAGCTGTAGTGTCAGAGCTAGTGTGTAAGCTCTAGTGCCAGAGCTGGTGTGTAAGCTGTAGTGTCAGAGCTAGTGTGTAAGCTGTAGTGTCAGAGCTAGTGTGTAAGCTCTAGTGCCAGAGCTAGTGTGTAAACTGTAGTGTCAGAGCTAGTGTGTAAGCTGTAGTGCCAGAGCTAGTGTGTAAGCTCTAGTGCCAGAGCTAGTGTGAAAGCTGTAGTGTCAGAGCTAGTGTGTAAGCTGTAGTGTCAGAGCTAGTGTGTAAGCTGTAGTGTCAGAGCTAGTGTGTAAGCTGTAGTGTCAGAGCTAGTGTGTTAACTGTAGTGTCAGAGCTAGTGCGTAAGCTCTAGTGTCAGAGCTAGTGTGTAAGCTGTAGTGTCAGAGCTAGTGTGTAAGCTGTAGTGTCAGAGTTAGTGTGTAAGCTGTAGTGTCAGAGCTAGTGTGTAAGCGCTAGTGTCGGAGCGAGTGTGTAAGCTGTAGTGCCAGAGCTAGTGTGTAAGCTCTAGTGCCAGAGCTAGTGTGTAAACTGTAGTGTCAGAGCTAGTGTGTAAGCTGTAGTGTCAGAGCTAGTGTGTAAGCTGTAGTGTCAGAGCTAGTGTGTTAACTGTAGTGTCAGAGCTAGTGCGTAAGCTCTAGTGCCAGAGCTAGTGTGTAAGCTCTAGTGTTAGAGTTAGTGTGTAAGCTCTAGTGTCGGAGCTAGTGTGTAAGCTCTAGTGCCGGAGTTAGTGTGTAAGCTCTAGTGTTAGAGTTAGTGTGTAAGCTCTAGTGCCAGAGTTAATGTGTAAGCTCTAGTGTCAGAGTTAGTGTGTAAGCTCTAGTGTTAGAGTTAGTGTGTAAGCTCTAGTGCCAGAGTTCATGTGTAAGCTCTAGTGTCAGAGTTGTGTGTAAGCTCTAGTGTCAGAGTTAGTGTGTAAGCTCTAGTGTCAGAGTTAGTGTGTAAGCTCTAGTGTCAGAGTTAGTGTGTAAGCTCTGGGGCCAGAGTTAGTGTGTAAGCTCTAGTGTCGTAGTTAGTGTGTAAGCTCTAGTGCCAGAGTTAGTGTGTAAGCTCTAGTGTTATAGTTAGTGTGTAAGCTCTAGTGCCAGAATTAGTGTGTAAGCGCTAGTGTTAGAGTTAGTGTGTAAGCTCTGGTGCCAGACATAGTGTGTAAGCTCTAGTGTCAGAGTTAGTGTGTAAGCTCTACTGTCAGATTTAGTGTGTAAGCTCTAGTGCCAGAGTTAGTGTGTAAGCTCTAGTGCCAGAGTTAGTGTGTAAGCTCTAGTGTCAGAGCTAGTGTGTAAGCTCTAGTGTTAGAGTTAGTGTGTAAGCTCTAGTGCCAGAGTTAGTGTGTAAGCTCTAGTGTCAGAGTTAATGTGTAAGCTCTGGTGCCAGAGATAGTGTGTAAGCTCTAGTGTCAGAGTTAGTGTGTAAGCTCTACTGTCAGATTTAGTGTGTATGCTCTAGTGCCAGAGTTAGTGTGTAAGCTCTAGTGCCAGAGTTAGTGTGTAAGCTCTAGTGTCAGAGCTAGTGTGCAAGCTCTAGTGTCAGAGTTAGTGTGTAAGCTCTAGTGCCAGAGTTAGTGTGCAAGCTCTAGTGCCAGAGTTAGTGTGTAAGCTCTAGTGTCAGAGTTAGTGTGTAAGCTCTAGTGCCAGAGTTAGTGTGTAAGCTCTAGTGTTAGAGCTAGTGTGTCTCTTCTGTTAGCTCTTGTGTTAGTTGTAGAGCAGCTATAGAGCAGCTTCAGCAGATCTCTCTCCTGATGTCCCTCTGTGTGTCTGTAGCCAGAGAATCTGCTGTTAGCAAGTAAGCTGAAGGGGGCAGCAGTGAAGCTGGCTGATTTCGGTTTGGCCATAGAGGTTCAGGGGGAGCAGCAGGCCTGGTTCGGTAAGAGCTATAAACAATCTCACGCATACATTTCTCATCACATGACATTATTGTTTGGTACTGTTTACTGATATTTATCATAAACCTGTTAACTATTAAAAGGAATATCCACTCGATGAAAGTGTTCCATTTTCGTAGTTTGAGCCGTGCTGAGTGTGTTAATGTCTGTTCAGGCTTTGCTGGAACTCCTGGATATTTATCTCCGGAGGTGCTGCGGAAAGATCCGTATGGAAAACCAGTGGATATGTGGGCCTGCGGTGAGCAATGCTGCAGTACCTCTTTCAGACTTAAATATACACACACACACACACATATATATATATATATATATATATATATATATATATATATATATATATATACACACACACACACACATTTTTTTTTCTCAGTGAGTGTGTTTATAATCAATTGCTGTAAATGTAATACATACAATAATGTATCATATTTATGGCCAATAACCATATATATTATATAACACTCAGTGTATATCATATATATAAATATGCACTCAAAATCTGTGTATATAAAATATCTCATATATACAATGATTGTGTATGTCTAATGTATCAAATACAAATGAGACTGTATATTGTTTATATAAAACAATCAATAAATTAATATATGAATATTAATGTTTATTTATTGATTTATTGTGCTATCAACCTGTTTATTTTGACACTATACATACACACACACACACACGCGCACACACACACATCACCAACACACACACACACCACACATATCACTAACATACACATGCACAAACAGTTTTGTGGTAAATTGTGAAAAAAATGTGGCAAATTGTGACTGTGTGTTTACAGTCACTGATATGTGTGTGTGTGTGTGTGTGTTCTGCAGGGGTCATCCTGTACATCCTGCTGGTGGGGTATCCTCCATTCTGGGATGAAGATCAGCACCGTCTGTATCAGCAGATCAAGGCTGGCGCGTACGACGTGCGTATAAACACAGTCCGACTGCAGCTCCGTAGCTCCTCTACAGGACACAGAATGGATGAGAGCAGCACATCCGGGCACCCTGCCCTTGCGTAATGGCCCCGCCCCCTTTTTGGGTGAAAGCAGCCCCTCTAATTTGACTGACTGTAAACACAAATTCCGAGGTCTTTGACAATTTAATTGCATAAAATCAATAGCTCTAAATCAGCAGGCAGAGCCCGAATCCTGCGGCCAGTCAGGCAAACTGTTATCTGACGTTGTGGCCGATCAACAATCGGCATTGTCATGCAGAAAAAAACGGGAAAAAAAAAACAGATCTGATGAGTGTCCTTTCAGTCTGCAGCCATCAAAATGTATCACTGACCAGACCCAGTGGCCAGAAGTGTCACTTTGAAATTGGATTATGACGATAATTACATGAAAATCACTGCAGGGAGCAGGAAGGTGACTCTGTTTTGTGTCAGACTATCGTTAAATTGGGATTTCTTGGCTTTTCACCGTTTTCTGGACCGGATCGTTCAGATAACAGGGAAGTCACGTATGACTGCTCTCATCCATATGACTGCATTTGCCAGCAGACCCGTGATCAGCTGCGGTTAGTCTGATGTGCTGTGATAGCTGCACTCGGACTCTCAGTGGATCAGACTACCTAAAATCTACTGTTAAAGAATTAAATGGACAAACTGATTCACACACAAACACAGACGCCAGCCAGCTGTGAACACTGACCCTCCAGACTAAAGCGCTAACCGATGATCTGAAACCTGTGCTGCCGTTATCAGCGTTAGCTGTCAGTGACCGTAACATCAGCAAAATCATCCAGCTAATTTAGACTAACTGGGGTTTTACTGATCCTGTGGTAACTGGTCACTGTGTGGTGATTGGTCTTTTGATCATGGAGTGATTGATAGTTTGACTGATCGGCAGTTTGATTAAGTGGTGGTTTGACTGTCGTGTTTATTAGTTTGTGTGGTGATTGGTAGTTGAACTGATTGACAGTTTGAGTGTATGGTGATTGGTTAACTGATGGAAAACTAGTTTGATTGGTAATTTGACAGTATGGTGATTGGTTGACTAATTGGTAGTTTGACAGTGTGGTAATTGGTTGTTCGAATGATTGGTAGTTTAACTGTGTGGTGATTGGTTGTTCGAATGATTGGTAGTTTAACTGTGTGGTGATTGGTTGTTCGAATGATTGGTAGTTTAACTGTGTGGTGATTGGTAGTTTGTCTAATAATTTGCATGGTGCTTGGTACTTAGGTTGGTTGTGTGGTGATTGGTAGTTAGACTGATTGTGTGGTGATTGGTAGTTAGACTGATTGTGTGGTGATTGGTAGTTAGACCAATTATGTGGTGATTGGTAGTTAGGTTGGTTGTGTGGTGATTGGTAGTTAGGTTGGTTGTGTGGTGATTGGTAGTTAGACTGATTGTGTGGTGATTGGTAGTTAGACTGATTGTGTGGTGATTGGTAGTTAGACTGATTGTGTGGTGATTGGTAGTTAAACTGATTATGTGGTGATTGGTAGTTAGACAGATTGTGTGGTGATTGGTAGTTAGGTTGGTTGTGTGGTGATTGGTAGTTAGACTGATTGTGTGGTGATTGGTAGTTAGACCAATTATGTGGTGATTGGTAGTTAGGTTGGTTGTGTGGTGATTGGTAGTTAGGTTGGTTGTGTGGTGATTGGTAGTTAGACTGATTGTGTGGTGATTGGTAGTTAGACTGATTGTGTGGTGATTGGTAGTTAGACAGATTGTGTGGTGATTGGTAGTTAGGTTGGTTGTGTGGTGATTGGTAGTTAGACAGATTGTGTGGTGATTGGTAGTTAGGTTGGTTGTGTGGTGATTGGTAGTTAGACCGATTGTGTGGTGATTGGTAGTTAGGTTGGCTGTGTGGTGATTGGTAGTTAGACTGATTGTGTGGTGATTGGTAGTTAGGTTGGTTGTGTGGTGATTGGTAGTTAGACTGATTGTGTGGTGATTGGTAGTTAGGTTGGTTGTGTGGTGATTGGTAGTTAGACTGATTGTATGGTGATTGGTAGTTAGGTTGGTTGTGTGGTGATTGGTAGTTAGACTGATTGTGTGGTGATTGGTAGTTAGGTTGGTTGTGTGGTGATTGGTAGTTAGACCGATTGTGTGGTGATTGGTAGTTAGGTTGGCTGTGTGGTGATTGGTAGTTAGACTGATTGTGTGGTGATTGGTAGTTAGGTTGGTTGTGTGGTGATTGGTAGTTAGACTGATTGTGTGGTGATTGGTAGTTAGGTTGGTTGTGTGGTGATTGGTAGTTAGACTGATTGTATGGTGATTGGTAGTTAGGTTGGTTGTGTGGTGATTGGTAGTTAGACTGATTGTGTGGTGATTGGTAGTTAGGTTGGTTGTGTGGTGATTGGTATTTTGACTGGTAGTCTGATTGGTTGGTAGTTTGACTGTGTGGTGTTTTCGTTTACTGTAGTGATTTTCGTGGGATGCAGTGACTCCTGATTCTGTGTGTGATTGACTCTGTGATTTACTGGTTGATTGATGGTGTGATTGACTCTGTGATTTACTGGTTGATTGATGGTGTGATTGACACTGTGATTGACTGGCTGGTTGATGGTGTGATTGACTCTGATTGACTGCTTGATTGATGGTGTGATTGACTCTGTGATTGATTGGCTGGTTGATGGTGTGATTGACTGTGACTGGCTGGTTGATGGTGTGATTGACTCTGTGATTGACTGGCTGGTTGATGGTGTGATTGACTCTGTGATTGACTGGCTGGTTGATGGTGTAATTGACTGGCTGGTTGATGGTGTGATTGACTGGTTGATTGATAGTGTGATTGACTGTGATTGATGGGCTGGTTGATGGTGTGATTGACACTGTGATTGACTGGCTGGTTGATGGTGTGATTGACACTGTGATTGACTGGCTGGTTGATGGTGTGATTGACTGGCTAGTTGATGGTGTGATTGGCTGGTTGATGGTGTGATTGACTGGCTGGTTGATGGTGTGATTGACTGGCTAGTTGATGGTGTGATTGGCTGGTTGATGGTGTGATTGACTGGTTGATTGATGGTGTGATTGACTCTGATTGGTTGATTGATGGTGTGATTGACTGACTGGTTGATGGTGTGATTGACTGGTTGATTGTGTGATTGACACTGTGATTGACTGGCTGGTTGATGGTGTGATTGACTGGTTGATGGTGTGATTGACTGGCTGGTTGATGGTGTGATTGACTGGCTAGTTGATGGTGTGATTGGCTGGTTGATGGTGTGATTGACTGGTTGATTGAGGGTGTGATTGACTCTGATTTGTTGATTGATGGTGTGATTGACTGACTGGTTGATGGTATGATTGACTGGTTGATTGTGTGATTGACACTGTGATTGACTGGCTGGTTGATGGTGTGATTGACTGGCTGGTTGATGGTGTGATTGACTGGTTGATTGATGGTGTGATTGACTCTGATTGGTTGATTGATGGTGTGATTGACACTGTGATTGACTCTGTGATTGACTGGCTGGTTGACGGTGTGATTGACTGGCTGGTTGATGGTGTGATTGACTGGCTGGTTGATGGTGTGATTGACTGGCTGGTTGATGGTGTGATTGACTGGTTGATTGATGATGTGATTGATTGGCTGGTTGATGGTGTGATTGACTGGTTGATTGATGGTGTGATTGACTGGTTGATGGTGTGATTGACTCTGTGATTGACTGGCTGGTTGATGGTGTGATTGATTCTGTGATTGACTGGCTGGTTGATGGTGTGATTGACTCTGTGATTGACTGGCTGGTTGATGGTGTGATTGGCTGGTTGATGGTGTGATTGACTGGTTGATTGATGGTGTGATTGACTCTGATTGGTTGATTGATGGTGTGATTGACACTGTGATTGACTCGGTGATTGACTGGTTGATTGACGGTGTGATTGACTGGCTGGTTGATGGTGTGATTGACTGGCTGGTTGATAGTGTGATTGACTGGCTGGTTGATGGTGTGATTGACTGACTGGTTGATGGTGTGATTGACTGGTTGATTGATGATGTGATTGACTGGCTGGTTGATGGTGTGATTGACTGGTTGATTGATGGTGTGATTGACTCTGTGATTGACTGGCTGGTTGATGGTGTGATTGATTCTGTGATTGACTGGCTGGTTGATGGTGTGATTGACTCTGTGATTGACTGGCTGGTTGGTGGTGTGATTGACTGGTTGATTGATGGTGTGATTGACTCTGTGATTGTGTTGTTTCTTTAGTTTCCATCTCCAGAGTGGGACACAGTGACTCCTGAAGCCAAAGATCTGATTAACAAAATGTTGACCATCAACCCGTCGAAACGCATCACCGCCTCTGAGGCCCTCAAACACCCCTGGATCTGTGTATGTACACACACACACACACACACACACACACTCTCTCTCTCTCACACACACACAGTCAGACACATACACACACACACACACACACACACACACATAGACAGTCACACACACTCTCTCTCTCACACACATACACACACACACACACACACACACACACACATAGACAGTCACACACACTCTCTCTCTCACACACATACACACACACACACACACACACACACACACAGACAGTCACACACACACTCTCTCTCTCACACACACACACACACACACTCTCTCTCTCTCTCTCTCTCTCTCTCTCTCTCTCTCTCACAAACACTCAATCTCTCTCACACACACAGACACTCTCTCACACACACACACGCTCTCTATCTCTCTCACATACACACACACACACACATGCAGTAAACAAGCATTTCATCGAGAAATATAATGGTGACACATCATGGTTCTCACATCTCTCTCTCTCTCTCTCTCTCTCTCTCTCAGCAACGCTCCACTGTGGCGTCAATGATGCACAGACAGGAAACAGTGGAGTGTCTGAAGAAATTTAACGCCAGGAGGAAGTTAAAGGTAACGCTCTCTCGCTCTCTCTCTCTCTCTCTCTCTCTCTCTCTCTCTTTCCCTTCATCTAACCTTCCCCCATCTCTTCCGCTGGTCTTCTTCCTCTGTGAGGTAATTCTGCAGTTCAGTGCTTCGTCAGCAGAACTTCTTTCTTGTTCATCTTTTGTTCTTTCTCTGTTCTTTTGCTTCTTCTGTTCTTCCTCTTTTTCTTCACACTGTTTTCTCTCAGGGTGCCATTCTGACCACTCTACTGGTCACCAGAAACTTTTCAGGTATGTCTTTTCCTCTTTCACGCTGAGGGAGTTTCCTGCGGGTTTGTTCATCCATATTTCTCTTTCTGACAGCCATCTCAACATATTCTTTTTCTCAACATATTCTCTCATTTTCTCAACATATTCTTTTTCTCAACATATTCTCTCTTTTTCTCAACATATTCTCTCTTTTTCTTAACATATTCTCTCATTTTCTCAACATATTCTCTCATTTTCTCAACATATTGTCTCTTTTTCTCAACATATTCTCTCATTTTCTTAACATATTCTCTCATTTTCTCAACATATTCTCTCATTTTCTCAACATATTGTCTCTTTTTCTCAACATATTCTCTCATTTTCTCAACAATATTCTTTTTCTCAACATATTCTCTCATTTTCTCAACATATTGTCTCTTTTTCTCAACATATTCTCTCATTTTCTTAACATATTCTCTCATTTTCTCAACATATTCTCTCATTTTCTCAATATATTCTCTCATTTTATCAACAATATTCTTTTTCTCAACATATTCTCTCATTTTCTCAACATATTCTCTCATTTTCTCAACATATTCTCTCATTTTCTCAACATATTCTTTTTCTCAACATATTCTCTCTTTTTCTCAACATATTCTCTCTTTTTCTCAACATATTCTCTCATTTTCTTAACATATTCTCTAATTTTCTCAACATATTCTCTCATTTTCTCAACATATTGTCTCTTTTTCTCAACATATTCTCTCATTTTCTCAACATATTCTCTCATTTTCTCAACATATTCTCTCTTTTTCTCAACATATTCTCTTTTTCTCAACATATTCTCTCATTTTCTCAACATATTGTCTCATTTTCTCAACATATTCTCTCATTTTCTCAACATATTCTTTTTCTCAACATATTCTCTCTTTTTCTCAATATATTCTAATTTTCTCACAGTATTCTCTTATTTTCTTAAAATATTCTCATGTTCCTGAGATTTTGAAATTCTGTGTTGAATGAAGTTGCTAAATTTCAAGGAACTGTTTCAGCAGATGTGATTAATACTGAGTCATTAATTGAAGTGAGACTGCGCCGCTGTGAACAGGAGAAATAGATCTGTGGCTGTTCTGTGTTTGAGACGGAGCTTCTTTAGAGAATTGAGCTGTTTGTTTAATTCAGGTTTTGTGGTTGTTGTTTTTTTATATTTGATTAGATTCTTTGTTGTTATTTTGGTTGTTTTATTTGTGTTTTTGTGTTTTGGTCAGTAAAGCGGTCAGATTGTTCTTTTATTACTTTTTTCTATTGATCGTTTCTTCCTCTTCTTTTCTGCGTGTGATGTGCTTCTGGAGGTAAGATCCTGACTCGACGTGAGAAGTCGTTGTTACTGTCTGGCCGATCAGACGCTGTGCCTGTTTGTTTGTTCAGTGAGCGCCCTCATGTGCATGAGAGAAGAATTACATTCACAGAGTGGCTTTTTCCCTCAGTCCTTCACACAGCGCTGATCAATAGCCTTTACCAGTGAGCTGAGCTGCATGAATGTAATTCTTCAGACGCACACACACACACACAAACACCGCACACACACACACACAAACACCGCACACACAAACACACACACAAACACCGCACACACACACACAAACACCGCACACAAACACACACACAAACACCGCACACACACACACACACACAAACACCGCACACACACACACACAAACACCGCACAAACAAACACACACACAAACACCGCACACACACACAAACACCGCACACACACACACAAACACCGCACACAAACACACACACAAACACCGCACACACACACACACACAAACCCCGCACACACACACACACATAAACCCCGCACACACACACACCGCACACACACACACACAAATACAAACACACACACACAAACACCGCACACACACACACAAACACCGCACACACACAAACACACAAACCCCGCACACACACAAACACACAAACACCGCGCACACACACACACACAAACCCCGCACACACACAAACACACAAACACCGCGCACACACACACACACACACACACAAACACCGCACACAAACCCTGCACACACACGCACACACAAACACAAACCCCGCACACACAAACACAGCACACACACACAAACACCGCACACAAACCCCGCGCACACACAAACAATGCACACACACACACAAACACTGCACACACAAACACCACACACACACACAAACACTGCACAAACACACAAACCCCGCACACACACACACACAAACACCGCACACACACACACAAACACCGCACACACACACAAACACACAAACACCGCACACACACACACAAACACTGCACACAAACCCCGCACACACACACACAAACACTGCACACAAACACACAATTATGCTCAAACACTACTCACATAAACACACAGTTACACTCAAACATCAAACATGCACACAAACGCACACAATCACAAACCAATGCACACAAGCACACAAACACCACAAACACGCACACACAAACAACACACTCAAACACAGTCACACACAGACACTGCACAGGCACACAAACACTCACATAAATGCACACAAACACACACACAATCGCACACAGTCGCACACAAATACACACAATTGCACACAAACACACACAATCACACAGAATTACTCTGTAATACACACCAATGCATACAAGCACAAATGCACACACAAACACACAAAACCACTTTCACACCTCTTTATGCTGAATGTGTAATTAATCGCACTGCAGCAGGGGGCGCTACAGAAACCTTCCACCCCATCAGAGCTCATGTCTCCTATCATACCTGTTGTTTGTGTGCGTGAGCTGTCATAAAGTAAACAACACATTTGTCCACTGCATTGACCGATGACATCACTCACTGCTGCGACTGTGTCTGTTTCTGGCCTCAACTGCAAATGACCTGCATTAACTTTGTGTTTAGAGCCTTTTAGGTTCAAACCGAACTGGCTGCTGCATGAACAGCAGTCTGACCGGCTGACGAGCTGATATTCACGTCTTTCTATCTTTTTTCTCCACAGCAGCGAAGAGTTACCTGAATAAGAAGGCGGACGGAGTGAAGGTGAGTAATGTCCACTCTGACTTTCACACAGCTTTTATAGTCTTTACCCATAAACACTTGCAGTGTCTGGCTCTTTCCTGAGTACAGCTCATTTAAAATACACTGTTTTTGGTGATTTTTGACTAAATGTTAATCAAGTAGGAGCTCGACTTTCAGACGGCGATATTTCCACCTCAGGCTTTCAGATCATCTATAATGTTTATATAAATAATAAAATGGTAAAAAACTTTACTCGTGTTTACTTTCTGTGTGTGTTATGCATGTTTTACATTAAAGCCTTTAGAGTTTTTCCTCTCAAAACAAAGAAAAGGTTGAATAATTCTGCTAACAAGACCTACGAAATTATACACTTAAAGACTATTCTGACCATGACTGAATAACAGGACTGAATTCTGGCTAACAGGACTGAATTCTGGCTAACAGGTTTGAATTCTGGCAAACAGGACTAAATTCTGGCTAACAGGACTGAATTCTGGCTAACAGGTTTGAATTCTGGCTAACAGGACTGAATTCTGGCTAACAGGACTAAATTCTGGCTAGCAGGACTGAATTCTTGCTAACAGGACTGAATTCTGGCTAACAGGTTTGAATTCTCGCAAACAGGACTAAATTCTGGCTAACAGGACTGAATTCTGGCTAGCAGGTTTGAATTCTGGCAAACAGGACTAAATTCTGGCTAACAGGACTGAATTGTGGCTAACAGGACTAAATTCTGGCTAACAGGACTGAATTCTGGCTAACACGACTGAATTCTGGCTAACAGGACTGAATTCTGACCAACAGGACTAAAATCTGGCTAACACGACTGAATTCTGACCAAGAGGTTTGAATTCTGGCTAACAGGACTAAATTCTGGCAAACACGACTGAATTCTGGCTAACAGGACTAAATTCTGGCTAACATGACTGAATTCTTGCTAACAGGACTAAATTCTGGCTACCATGACTGAATTCTGACCAACAGGTTTGAATTCTGGCTAACACATCTGAATTCTGGCTAACAGGCCTAAATTCTGGCTAACAGGACTAAATTCTGGCTGACATGACTGAATTCTGGCTAAAAGGACTAAATTCTGGCTAACACGACTGAAATCTGGCTAACAGGACTAAATTCTGGCTAACAGGTTTGAATTCTGGCTAACAGGACTAAATTCTGGCTGACATGACTGAATTCTGGCTAACAGGACTGAATTCTGGCTAACAGGACTGAATTCTGGCTAACAGGACTAAATTCTGGCTAACAGGACTGAATTCTGACCAACAGGTTTGAATTCTAGCTAACAGGACTAAATTCTGGCTAACACGACTGAATTCTGGCTAACAGGACTAAATTCTGGCTAACAGGACTGAATTCTGGCTAACAGGACTGAATTCTGACCAACAGGACTGAATTCTGGCTAACAGGACTAAATTCTGGCTAACACGACTGAATTCTGGCTAACAGGACTAAATTCTGGTGGTTTGAATTCTGGCTAACAGGACTGAATTCTGACCAACAGGAGTGAATTCTGACCAACAGGACTAAATTCTGGCTAACAGGACTAAATTCTGGCTAACACGACTAAATTCTGACCAACAGGACTAAATTCTGGCTAACACGACTAAATTCTGACCAACAGGACTGAATTCTGGCTAACAGGACTAAATTCTGGTGGTTTGAATTCTGGCTAACAGGACTGAATTCTGACCAACAGGAGTGAATTCTGACCAACAGGACTAAATTCTGGCTAACACGACTAAATTCTGACCAGCAGGACCAAATTCTGGCTAACACGACTAAATTCTGACCAACAGGACTGAATTCTGACCAACAGGACTAAATTCTGGCTAACACGACTAAATTCTGACCAACAGGACTAAATTCTGTCTAACATGACTGAATTCTGGCTGACATGACTGAAATCTGGCTAACAGGACTAAATTCTGGCTAACAGGTTTGAATTCTGGCTAACAGGACTGAATTCTGGCTAACAGGACTGAATTCTGGCTAACACGACTGAATTCTCGCTAACAGGACTGAATTCTGGCTAACAGGACTAAATTCTGGCTAACAGGACTGAATTCTGACCAACAGGTTTGAATTCTAGCTAACAGGACTAAATTCTGGCTAACACGACTGAATTCTGGCTAACAGGACTAAATTCTGGCTAACAGGACTGAATTCTGACCAACAGGAGTGAATTCTGACCAACAGGAGTGAATTCTGACCAACAGGACTGAATTCTGGCTAACAGGACTAAATTCTGGCTAACACGACTGAATTCTGGCTAACAGGACTAAATTCTGGTGGTTTGAATTCTGGCTAACAGGACTGAATTCTGACCAACAGGAGTGAATTCTGACAAACAGGACTAAATTCTGGCTAACAGGACTAAATTCTGGCTAACAGGACTAAATTCTGACCAACAGGACTAAATTCTGGCTAACACGACTAAATTCTGACCAACAGGACTAAATTCTGGCTAACAGGACTAAATTCTGGCTAACACGACTAAATTCTGACCAACAGGACTAAATTCTGGCTAACACTACTAAATTCTGACCAACAGGACTGAATTCTGGCTAACAGGACTAAATTCTGGCTAACAGAACTGAATTCTGACCAACAGGTTTGAATTCTAGCTAACAGGACTAAATTCTGGCTAACACGACTGAATTCTGGCTAACAGGACTAAATTCTGGCTAACAGGACTGAATTCTGGCTAACAGGACTGAATTCTGACCAACAGGACTGAATTCTGGCTAACAGGACTAAATTCTGGCTAACACGACTGAATTCTGGCTAACAGGACTAAATTCTGGTGGTTTGAATTCTGGCTAACAGGACTGAATTCTGACCAACAGGAGTGAATTCTGACCAACAGGACTAAATTCTGGCTAACAGGACTAAATTCTGGCTAACACGACTAAATTCTGACCAACAGGACTAAATTCTGGCTAACACGACTAAATTCTGACCAACAGGACTGAATTCTGGCTAACAGGACTAAATTCTGGTGGTTTGAATTCTGGCTAACAGGACTGAATTCTGACCAACAGGAGTGAATTCTGACCAACAGGACTAAATTCTTGCTAACAGGACTAAATTCTGGCTAACACGACTAAATTCTGACCAACAGGACTAAATTCTGGCTAACACGACTAAATTCTGACCAACAGGACTGAATTCTGAACAACAGGACTAAATTCTGGCTAACACGACTAAATTCTGACCAACAGGACTAAATTCTGGCTAACATGACTGAATTCTGGCTGACATGACTGAATTCTGGCTAACAGGACTAAATTCTGGCTAACACTACTGAAATCTGGCTAACAGGACTAAATTCTGGCTAACAGGTTTGAATTATGGCTAACAGGACTGAATTCTGGCTAACAGGACTGAATTCTGGCTAACAGGACTAAATTCTGGCTAACACGACTGAATTCTCGCTAACAGGACTGAATTCTGGCTAACAGGACTAAATTCTGGCTAACAGGACTGAATTCTGACCAACAGGTTTGAATTCTAGCTAACAGGACTAAATTCTGGCTAACACGACTGAATTCTGGCTAACAGGACTAAATTCTGGCTAACAGGACTGAATTCTGACCAACAGGAGTGAATTCTGACCAACGGGAGTGAATTCTGACCAACAGGACTGAATTCTGGCTAACAGGACTAAATTCTGGCTAACACAACTGAATTCTGGCTAACAGGACTAAATTCTGGTGGTTTGAATTCTGGCTAACAGGACTGAATTCTGACCAACAGGAGTGAATTCTGACCAACAGGACTAAATTCTGGCTAACAGGACTAAATTCTGGCTAACAGGACTAAATTCTGACCAACAGGACTGAATTCTGGCTAACAGGACTAAATTCTGGCTAACACGACTAAATTCTGACCAACAGGACTAAATTCTGGCTAACACGACTAAATTCTGACCAACAGGACTAAATTCTGGCTAACAGGACTAAATTCTGGCTAACACGACTAAATTCTGACCAACAGGACTAAATTCTGGCTAACACGACTAAATTCTGACCAACAGGACTGAATTCTGAACAACAGGACTAAATTCTGGCTAACACGACTAAATTCTGACCAACAGGACTAAATTCTGGCTAACATGACTGAATTCTGGCTGACATGACTGAATTCTGGCTAACAGGACTAAATTCTGGCTAACACTACTGAAATCTGGCTAACAGGACTAAATTCTGGCTAACAGGTTTGAATTATGGCTAACAGGACTGAATTCTGGCTAACAGGACTGAATTCTGGCTAACAGGACTAAATTCTGGCTAACACGACTGAATTCTCGCTAACAGGACTGAATTCTGGCTAACAGGACTAAATTCTGGCTAACAGGACTGAATTCTGACCAACAGGTTTGAATTCTAGCTAACAGGACTAAATTCTGGCTAACACGACTGAATTCTGGCTAACAGGACTAAATTCTGGCTAACAGGACTGAATTCTGACCAACAGGAGTGAATTCTGACCAACGGGAGTGAATTCTGACCAACAGGACTGAATTCTGGCTAACAGGACTAAATTCTGGCTAACACGACTGAATTCTGGCTAACAGGACTAAATTCTGGTGGTTTGAATTCTGGCTAACAGGACTGAATTCTGACCAACAGGAGTGAATTCTGACCAACAGGACTAAATTCTGGCTAACAGGACTAAATTCTGGCTAACAGGACTAAATTCTGACCAACAGGACTGAATTCTGGCTAACAGGACTAAATTCTGGCTAACACGACTAAATTCTGACCAACAGGACTAAATTCTGGCTAACACGACTAAATTCTGACCAACAGGACTAAATTCTGGCTAACAGGACTAAATTCTGGCTAACACGACTAAATTCTGACCAACAGGACTAAATTCTGGCTAACACTACTAAATTCTGACCAACAGGACTGAATTCTGGGTAACAGGATTGCATTCTCGGTAACAGAACTGAATTCTGAGTAACAGGACTGAATTCTGGGTAACAGGATTCAATTCTGGCTAACAGGATTGAATTGTGGGTAACAGAACTGAATTCTGAGTAACAGGACTGAATTCTGGGTATCAGGACTGCATTCTGGGTAACAATTGAATTTTGGGTAACAGGATTGAATTCTGAGTAATAGGAAGGAATTCTGACTTGAAGTCTGAGTAACAAGTTTGAATGAATGCAGTTATTTAAATATTTAAAGTATTTAACACTGGCTAGAAAAAAAGTTTTAATCAAAACGTTTTTATTTTATTTTATTTTTTAAAACAACTTTCATTTCATTTTCATTAAAGATAATTTAAGATTTAACCAACGGATAACTGGGTTGTGAATTTAGCCAAAATATAATATTGCGATTGCGATTAGCAAAACAGGCTGCACATGCTGCATGCCAGCTCCACCCACTCAGCCTACAGCAGTTTAGCCCCGCCCCCTTTGCAGAGCAGAGCTGAAAGCCTGGAGAATGATGCTGAGAACGTAACAGTGACTCTTTGCTTTAGTTCACACTGTTATTTTAGATCATCGAGGTCCATTCTAGGCTGTTCTTGCCCAAAAAGATCCTCAGTCTATTAGCTTCTCTCGCTAATCAACGCTCCTTTTAGTGAGAGGACCAACAAGCAGAAGTAAAGGGTCTACCCAGCATGTCCGGCGTGTACTACACTCTTTTAAAAAATGGTCAACGCTTTACTCTTTTCTACTGTTACGCTTTAACAGTAGTTCCAGTAATGACTGACCACTGACACTGCCGTGTAGGTCAGAAGTACATTGAGTGGATCATTACATGTCCAGGAATCTTTCTTTGTCACCCTTGTTCTGTCTGAGTATTCTGTCCGTTTTTTTGCTCTGTTCCAGCAGTGTGTGTTTTGGTAATATCTGATTTCCTCCTCCCGTCCCCTACAGGTCAACAACAAAACCAACATAGCCAGCAGCCCCAAAGACACAGGCCCTGCCCCAGCACTGGTATCCACAGTGACAAACCCGTGACCCCACCCTCTGCATGGCCTTTCCACCAATACTGTGTGTGGTGTCTTTTCTGTCGGACAGAAACATTAAAAGCTTTAGTGATTTAAAGATATACATTCTTATTTATGTCCTCAATAATAAAAGGTACACTAAGAAATATATTTTTATTGTTTTTTTAATTGATATTCTAATTGATATTACCCCATATTACCACAGCTACTTACTATTACCACAGTAAGTCCCTATTACAACTAATCACTATTACCAGAGCTAATAGTGACACAGTCACTATTACCAATGTAACTCCCTGTTATCACAGCTAACAGCATATTACCAGATATTAATCCATATTATTTCTAGGGCTACCATTATTACCAGAGCTAAAATGCTATTACTACTAATAGCTAACTCATTATTACCACAGTTAACTCACTATTACCACAGTTAACTCCATATTACCAGATATATGTCCATATTACCACAGCTAACTCACTATTACCAGGAATAACTCTATTACCACAGCTAACTCAGTATTACCAGGAATAACTCTATTACGACAGCTAACTCACTATTACCAGGTAAACATTTCTATTACCACAGCTAACTTACTATTACCAGGTGTAACTCCCTATTACCACAACTCACTGTTACCATCGATAACTTACCAAGAGTTCGGATGATTCTAATAACGAGATTAATAAATTAACCATTGTTTATCAGTTGTAGTTGTGTCTGGTGGCTACATTCAAAGAAAAGTCTTAGTTTAGTGTACCTTTTACAAAAAGGATATAAAGCTACTTTGTGTTTCTGGTTGCTGTCATGAACTTTGAATGTTTCTGTCCTGTTTAATCTGAGTCTGAAACACAGATTCTGTACATATGTGACATATATGTGTCTACATTAGGACTTAATAATCATTATCACTATATTGGCTTTTGCAATATTGACAGAAGGCTGGAACATGTAAATGAGCCTTTAAAAAATTTAATGTAAATAATTTTAAACAAACTGAAGCAGGCTAATCCTTAACCACATCACATTATTGATCTGCCATTGTGATACTTTTATATTTATCGCAATGACAGTATACAGCAATGGAATCACAATCCTGGTATTTTGTCTGCTATGCAGCCTTAGTGTATATAGAGTCTGCTCCATAATTATTCATCCACTTGGTAAAGATGGGTAGAAAATGTCTTTGTGGTCAGTCAGCTCAGTCTCATGTTAAAATTATGAAGAAAAAAATTATGTAAAGTTATGTAAAGTAATGCCTCTTGGGCTTCCCTTTCATGTGACAGGTCTGTGTCAGTCTGCCATTGGCAGGAGCCCAGCATGACTGAGCCATCTAAAATGGATCCAGCTGAGCAAGACCAGTTCAGAACAGCCTTTATTAACCAGGGTACTGCAATTGGTAGACATGAACATGTGCTACAAGAAATTCCATCACATCAGTGACAAATCTGTGTCACAGCTTCAGTCTCAATCTAGTTACAAGAAGTAGTGGAACTCACACAACCTTCCCAACCAGATGAGGATTTGGGGAGTGATCCCTTACCCAAGCAGCATCTTTTCTGTCAGTGATTCTAGGCCTGATCTCCTCTGTATGTTATGATCCATAACTCTGGACAATACCATGGTTTCCTCCTGCTGTCCTCTCTTGCCTTTGGACAACAACTGTCTCACTTCCCTTCTCAATGTGCCAAGGTGGCCTAAATAATTTCCTTTCTTTACAGGAAGGGCAATTACCAGGGCCACCTCAGTCTGGAAGCATGTGTTGAATGCTCTACTCTAAACCAGTTCATGAAGGCAGTAGCACATTTGACAATCCAGTTGGGGGTAGAGAGTCAGACATTCACCTTCTCCACATTAAGGGCAATCACTCAGCATGCCATTAAGTAAAGATAAACCTGTAACCTGCAGGTTCACCTACGTCTCTTAAGGACTTGTATGAGCTTACCCTCAAGCTTGATAAATGCCTGCAAGAAAGACATAGAGAATGCAGAGCTTCTCCTGGGATCTCTATTCAACCTGAAACGCCTATTTTCCCAGTTAGAAAGCCCTCTGGAGTCCCCAAAGAGCCCATGCAATTAGGGAGCACCTGCCTCGCTCAACAACAGCAAGATGCTCATATGAGCAGGAGGAGGTGCCTGTACTGTGAGTCTAGGTCACATTCAAGTTTTGTGTCCTGAGCTGTCGGTAAATACCAGGGCCCGTCCCAGGAGGGGGGAGCTGTGATGGGCCCATGCTTTTCCTGAGTCCATTCCCTCTGGGTTCTCTCTCACTGCCATAGTTTCCTGGGAACATGTACAGAAATCAGTCACGGTGTTCCCGGACACAGCCACTGCAGGAAATTTTACTGATTGAACTCTGGATGCCAGTCTCAGCTTACCTATGGAGACACTAGAACATCCTCTGTCAGTTTCTGCTATTGACAGATGGTCTCTAGGGTTAGGGAATGTGACCCAGCAGACCCTCATTCTGACCTTGAAAATAGGTCCAAACAATGAATGCATTTCTCTACTCCTTATTCCATCACCGGGAGTACAACTCATCCTAGTGGTCCCCTGGCTGTTCCACCATAATCCTCACATCAGTTGGGTGACATGATCAGTCGTGGCATCAAGACCCCAATATTCACATTTTTGCATCAAGGAATCTAAAATCACTTTTCCATTACTGGACTCTCTCGAGATTCCTTTTGTCTCCCTAGTACCCCCTGAATACCTGGATCTCAGGGGGTTTTTAGTAAGAAAAAGGCAAAGGCCCTACCCCCATAGATCTAACGATTGTGCCATCAGTCTCTTGCCACTTGTCCTCCCCGTGGTAGACACTTCTCCCTCTCAGGCCTTGAGTAAGCCACCATGGAGGACTATATCCAGGAAGCTCTGGCATCAGGCTTCATACGGCCTTCCTCTTCTCAGGCCTGGATTCTTCTTTGTTGAAAAGAAAGACAGTGGCCTAAGGTGCTGCAATGGGTGCATGGATCACAGTTAACTAGCCATCTGGGGTAACCAGAATCATTTCTGAGTTTCTATGTAGGTGATTCTGGCAGCCCAGTATTGATCATGATGTGATATGTGGCAGCTTGCCAGGTGTGCGCCAAGAATAAGGAACTAAAAAATCCGTCCAGCAGGCTTGCTCAACCTTGTAACAAGTCCCAGCCTCCCTGGGCAATAGTGTTATTCATGGTTGACCTGTTCTCCAAAGCATGCCACTTTATCCCGCTGCTAAAACTCCCATCAGCCAGTGAAACTGCTGCGCTGCTCTTGCAGCACATAGTGAGAATATACAGTCTGCCACGGTCTTGTCTGATAGTGGCCCCCAGTTTGTGAGCCACTTTTGGAAAGCCTTCTATTAGCTCCTGGGGGCCTCTGTCAGCCTGACATCAGGTTCCCACCCTCAGTCAAATGGGTAAACTGAGAGAATCAACCAAGACCTAGAAAGAACCTTGCACTGTCTTGCAACTGAATCTAATTCAATTAATGGTTAGATTTCTTCTGTGTGATTGAGCTAACTTAGCACAAAAACACTTTCTCAGGATTTTTCTATTCAACTTCATCAAGGCACCAATAATTATGGCGCTATAATTGTGGTTTCAGTATTAATGGGTCACATTACACTTAGTGTTTGTCTGCATGATCCTGAACAATGTGTTTGTGTAAGAATTATTATTAAAAAGTGAAGGAGACCATTTTCAGCAAATCTGTAGAATTTTATTGTACAAGTAGATGTTAGTGTGTAGTGTGGATGTTAGCATATGGCATAGCTCTTAGTGTAATATGTTCAGTATCTGTATTTCTGTAATTCTCTCTCTCTCTGTTTTTAGGAACCTCAGACTACAGTCATTCATAACCCTGTGGAGAGGAACAAGGTGAGATGTATTCATGTTACAGATCCCAACAGACCCTGTGGACTGTGCTGCTGGTGGTCTAATCTGGCTGAACCTTCTCAGAAGAAGCCTATAAACACTTGTAGCTGATCTCAAGTTCCTGTTTCTTTCTGTTCTTTTTCTCAGGAATCAACAGAGAGCGCCAACACCACAATAGAGGAGGAGGACGTTAAAGGTATGAGCCAGTTTGTTCATCCGTCTGTCTTTTTCTTTATTGGTCTTTCAGTCTGTTTACCTGTATATCCATCTTTCCGTCTGTCTGTTCGCCCATCTGTCTTTTTTAGTGCATCTTCACTTTCTTGTCTACTAATCCCTCTCTTCTCCACTTGCAACTGTTAATCCATCACTTGCTTTCTTCATTTGTTTGTGGCTGCTTATTGTTTAGATCCCAGGGATGTCTTGTTTTTGTTTGTTTTTGTTTGTTTGTTCTCCACCTGATGTTTCCACACACAAAGCTAATTTAAGCATTAGCTCAATTTGGCAACCCACCAACTGCCCACTAAACATGGCGCCCCAGCAAGCCCCGAGTAAGTCCTGCCTCCGGCCTGAGGGTGAGAGTTACCCACCACTGCCCTCAAACAGCCCTCAATGCCCCTCCAACAACCATTAATGCCCCTTCAATTCGCATCAGTGCCCTTGAAGTACCATAATGCTGTCCAGCTGCTATCAGCACACTCTAACTGCCCTTAATGCCCCTTCAGCTGCCATCACAACCCTTGACCTGCCCTGAATGCCCCCCAACTGTTATCAGTGCCTTCAAACTGCAATCAGTGCCCTTCAACTAATGCAATGCCCTCCGGCTGTCATTAGAGCCCTCTAACTGCCCCCCAACTGCTCTAAATGCCCATCGAACTGTCTCCAGTTGAACTGTATCCAACTGCCCTTATTGCCCTGCTATCTACACTCAATATCCCTGAAATTACACTTTATGTGTTCTAAATATGTTAAAAGCTCTGCACCTGCCTTTAATGACCTTCAGTTTCCTTTAAGGCTGCCCAGCTAGCTTACAGCCAACTGCCTAGCTAACTCTTATATATTACTATTACCACAGCCAACTCACTAGCTAGCTATTACCACAGCCACCTCACTAGCTAGCTATTACCACAGCCACCTCACTAGCTAGCTATTACCACAGCCAACTCACTAGCTATCTATTACCACAGCCAACCCACCAGCTAGCTATTACCACAGCCAACTCACTAGCTAGGTATTACCACAGCCAACTCACTAGCTAGCTATTACCACAGCCAACTCACTAGCTAACTATTACCACAGCCAACTCACTAGCTAGCCATTACCACAGCCAACTCACTAGCTAGCTATTACCACAGCCAACCCACTAGCTAGCTATTACCACAGCCAACTCACTAGCTAGCTATTACCACAGGCAACCCACTAGCTAGCTATTATCACAGCCAACTCACTAGCTAGCTATTACCACTGCTAACTCACTAGCTAGCCATTACCACTGCTAACTCACTAGCTAGCTATTACCACTGCTAACTCACTAGTTATTACCAAAGCTAACTCACTAGCAAACTACCACAGCTGCTCACTGGCTAACCGTTACCACAGCTCATTATCTAGGGCTGAGCAGTTTATAATGTTAATGTCAAAATATTTGTTTGAAAGAGGAATATTTTAATGATTCCCACTTTATTCAACATCGAACAACTGAGTTTATATGAAACCTAACAACACTTTGAACTGTCAGTCTGGATCTTATTAGCTTAAACCTTAACTCACCATACAGAGCCTAACCTCCGGCTATCAGATCACACCTTCATATAACATCTTTATTCTTTCAAAGTCACTAAATATTTCCCAGCCATCAGATTCTCATCTGGAGCCTTCCGGGCAGGAGACACTCCACCAAAAACTCCAAAACTGCGCAAGATGAAACGAGTTCCTCATCATGAACGCACGTTTTGAAAAACATGATTTAAAACTGATCTACATTTAATAATGTCGTGTCTTTTTGCCCGGTAGGTCGAAGGTCCACTGTGGCTATCATGCAGTAGTTGTAGTTGAACTGCTTTTTATTTTCCATGATAAATTTGACTCTTTGACCAATTACGAGCGTCTCTTTGCTGTCCCTTAGCCTGCCATGTAATCAGTAAAGGTAAATGAGTCCTTTAATCTTTTGGATGAAAGTGTTGCCTGTGAATCAGACCCTAAACACTGTTCATTCTTCAAATCGGACAACGAGGAATTCTGGGAAACACTTTCCTTTAGGCGTCCATTTATACCCAGTCTAATGTGCTCCATCCTGTCTAGCACGCTGCTATCAGGGCGGTCAATGTCAACGCTTTAATGTTGACCGTTAACAGTAAATTATTACCACCACTAATGATTAACTCATTTTCCTAGTTTGACCCTTCAGCCCCTCTGCAGTAGTGCAGGCTGAAGCAATTAACTGCACAAAAACTGTGATTAATCACAGCTGCAAAAAACTGTGATTAATCGCAATAAACTGCAAAAACTATGATTAAGCACAATTAACTACACAAAAACTGCTATTAATTGCAATTACACAGGAACTGTGATTAATCACAATTAACTACACAGGAACTGCGATTAATCACAATTAACTACACAGGAACTGCGATTGCGATTGACTGCACAAAAGCTGAATAATCACAACTAACTGCACAAAATAATTTGATTAATCATGATTAACTGAATAGAAATGTGACGAATCACAGATCGTAAACTACAAAAACATTGATTATTTGTGATTAACATACACAAAAATGGTAATTAATTGTGATTAACTGCACAAACACCTGTGATTAATCTGAACTACACAAACTAATTAGATTAATCATGATTAACTAGACAAATATGTGCTTAATCACAGTTAACTACACAAAAAATTCATTATTTGTGATTAACTATTCAAAATAACATTAGTTGTGATTACCTACATAAAATGATGAGATTGATGTGATGTAGCTACAAAACTGTGATTGACCACAATTAGTCACAAAATAACATGATTAATTGCGCTTAACTACACAAACTATTGATCACAAAATAATGTGATTAATCATGATTAACTATACAAAAATAATGTGAATACTTATGATTTAACTGCGAAAATGGGATTGACTGCAGTTAACTACAAAATAATGTGAACAGATGTGAAAACCAAATAATAATCAAATTTGACTTGTAGGGATTAACTGTACAAAGTAATGTGATTCATCACAACAAGCTACAAAAATCCTGCAGTTAAACTGTGATAAATCGCAGAAATAATTAAACTGACTGCAGCAAACTGCACAAATCAGTGTGAATAACCACGACGGGTGACTTTGACAGCCCTGGTTGCGAAGCTGCTTAATGCTCTTGTAAACTGAGGATAAAAGCGTAATGGCTGAGCTCTGAGTGTGAACGTGTGATCGTGCAGCGCAGCTCTGGGTATAAACTGCCTCCTAAACTGAGTGTAAATGATAAGTAATGCTGACTGTGGTGAGGAATGCTGAGTCGTGGTTTGGCTGTGCTGCAGTGAGAAGTGCTAAGTCATGATTCCGTCCTCTGTGTTTTACAGCCAGAAAGCAGGAGATCATCAAAGTGACAGAGCAGCTCATCGAGTCCATCAACAGCGGAGACTTCGAGGCTTATTCGTGAGTGCTCACAGAAACACAAACACAAACATAAACACAAATATAAACACAAACAAACACAAACATAAACACAAAAGACTGAAAAGATTGGAATATCAGAGCTTAAAGCAGATCATCACATTTCAGCAAAATAAATCAGCTAAATTAGTTACTACAAACGTTACAGACGTTTTGATTACATGTCCTGATGTGTGTGTGTGTGTATATACATAAATAACATCTTTAAGTATTGTGATATTACATTTTCCCATTTTGCCCAGCTCTGTGTAGCTCTAAAAAAAAAATCATATATTAAGCGTGAATAGAACGTAGAATATATTAAGAAGTGAATAGAACATTTAATATTTTTAGTCTTGAACATGTTACTGTGACTAGAATAAAACCCTTCATAAGTCCGATGTGTGGATTCATAGACAGATATTATGAATAATCTGTTCATCATTTAACTGCAGTCACAATTTAGTCCTAGAATAGCAGAAGCAGAATTAAAAAAACAAAATAATCACAATAAAATTCAGCCATAAAATATAAACACTGTAGTGAAGTTTAATAGGATGTTTTCTATAAAATGAAGTAAAACATATTTTTGTTGCTTGTTTGTTTGTTCGGTAGTAAAATCTGCGACCCCGGCCTGACGTCCTTCGAGCCTGAAGCTCTGGGTAACCTGGTGGAAGGCCATGATTTCCACAGGTTCTACTTTGAGAATGGTATCTAGAATGTTTTATTTTTTATCACTGTGTTTTTATTTTAAACATTGTGTCTTGCATTGTGTGGAGAAAACTGGTGAATTATCGTGATCATGTTTTGGATTTTGATCACATTTCTTAGAGCTACAGTTCAGTCTGCTCTCATACATGTGCCATAATGTATGAAAGGTCCTACATAAACAAAGACTAATTATTATTATGTTTATGAGCTGAAAATCAGTGTAACTAAGTTAACATTTATTAGTCCCAAAACAGGGAAATTCACCTCTGCATTTTGACCCATTTGTGCAGTGAAACACCACATACACACTAGTGAACACACACACTTGGGGGCAGTGAGCACACTTGCTTGGATTGGTGGGCAGCCCTATCCGCACCGCCCGGGGAGCAGTTGGAGGTTAGGTGTCTTGCTCAAGGGCACCTCAGTTACGTACTGTCAGCTCAGGAGATCAAACCAGCGACCTTCCAGTCACAGGGCTGGCTCCCTAACCTCCAGCCCACGACTGACCCAAAGATTAATATAATGATAACACTTTGAGTGAAAAATTGGTAGGAATAAAATTCTAGAGATGGAAATTAAAAAAGAATAAAATTGAAATAAAATATTAAAATATAATATCCTAACCAATGTGCCACCAAGACTGTGTGGTGTATGAATGAGGAGCATCATTAACATCTTACCATTTCGATACACTATGTTTAGATCTAATTAAAATAACCTCAGGTTTATTAGTTAAAAGTTTGAAGAAACGTTCCAGTTTGGCATCTCTGAAAGCCATATGTGAGAGCAGAATGTAGAGAAGTAGCTGTAGAAAAGGTAGGTATATGGAAATCACTATTTTACTATTGTTATTATTACAATAATGCCTCATAATATGTACAAATGGGAGAAAAAGAAGGGGACCCAATATTGACCCCTGGGGGACACCGTGAGAAACAGTGGCTGTGAGAGATGGGTATAATAAGTCATTTTATTTTTCTGTTGGCATATAGTTTTGCTCTTCAAATACACAAAATGATCTGCTGACAGAATTTCACAAGAGAAAACTAACGCCTAAAAAACACAGAATTGAATAATCTTAGAATTTTCGCACAACAGTCTCATAATGAGAAATATCAGCTCAACGCCATAGATTTAAGACAATTCAGCTTGCTCAGATAGATTTTTTAGGTGTTAAAACTACACATAGCTGCACATTCAGTTTCCAATTTTCACCGCGGTTTATAAACTGTAAACACTAAAGCCATCTTTCACTGCAGAGCTGCTGGTGTGTTTGTGTTTTCCGTGTTTAGGCCTGTCTAAGGGTAACAAGCCGGTCCACACCATCCTGCTGAACCCTCACGTCCACTTGATTGGTGAAGACGCCGCCTGCATTGCCTACATCCGCCTGACGCAGTACATGGACGGCAGCGGCCGGCCGCGCACCATGCAGTCCGAGGAGACCCGCGTGTGGCACCGCCGCGACGGCAAATGGCAGAACATCCACTTCCACCGCTCTGGCGCCCCCAGCGTGCCCATCAAGTGAGAAGAGCTCCGTACTGATCCGTAATCAATCACCTGCAGCGCTGCTATTATTCACTTAGGTCTTTTTAAAAGGATGTGATACAAGATGAAGACAAACTGGTTGAACACAAAACCCAGTTTATAAATGATCACTTAATTTACTGGAGGACAAAAACGCTCCAGCATCAACTGGAAAAAGCACCAACTGGGAAAAAGTAATTGCCCCCTTTAGAGACTTAATCAGCCAATTAACCATGCTTAATTGATAATTGGACTTTGTTGCACTAATGCACACTCAGTCTTGATCACTGCAGGCCTTGCTGAAACTGGACATCACTTCAGAAGAACCTTTCCACCAATGTGGAGTAACTAAAAAGTAATGGAAAAACTGGAAACTGGAAAGCCATTTCTGAGGCTCCGCGACTCCAGAGCGCCACAGTAGCCACGTTTACATGCAACCTAATAATCCGACTAATAGCTAAATTGGATTAGAATACATCCATGTAAACACCCCAGTCGGAATAGTCTAGTCCGATTGAGGCCATTCAGAATACAATTTCTATCCGATTGATGGAGGTGGGTAATCTTGTAAATCCTGTAAATAATAGAATAATAATACTTGTCTGAACACCTGTATCTGATTACATTCCCTATCGGAAAGTTTAAGTCCGTTCTGAATGGCGGAGCAAAAACTGGTCTGCAGTGGGACAGGCGTCCAGCTTGTGTGTCCCAGAACACAACGTCTTTCTCTCAGCCTTCTTTGATAAGGATGTGACGTACTTTTTTTTAGTCTGACCTGATATAAACAGACTGATATATACCTCACGTGATGTTAGCTGTCCTGGTGACGTTTCCTCTAAGTGGTACTCCACACATGCGATATAAACACTTCAGTCTTAATCCATAATCAGAATGTATTCAAGTGGATTGGCAAACACTGATGTAAACATAGCCAGATGAGAACCATCATCTCCAAATAGAGAAAAGTGGAACAGTGGGCAACCTTTTCAGACGTGGGAGTGACCCACAGTGAACCTCATTTGCTTCAGATTATGCCTGTACGTTAAACCATATTTTTATAATTACTGTGACGTTAGAGGCCTCTCACACATGAGTGACTTACCCATTAGGCTAAACAGCCAATTACAAACACACACAGCAACTCAGACACGCCTCCGTTCTGAGAAACACATCACACGTTAGGACTGACTGTGTTTACAATGTGTAAGGCTGTGTGTACCATCATAAACATATTTAACATTTAAAACAAAACAAAAAAATCTGCATTTGTTTTTGTGTGCCTATATAAACACACACACACACACATATATATATATATATATATATATATATATATATATATATATATATATATATATATATATATATATGTATATATATATATATATATATATATATGTATGTATATCCCTTTATGCAGCTGTAGCACGACATGCACGATCCTGGCCTCAAGGAGGACGCTGGAGGCAGGATTCGGGGGTTGTAGCGGCCATATTTTCACCAAATAAAAACTAAGCAAATAAATCAAAACCAACGCTACGCTGCCCACTTTTCAGTGGCTTCTACCAAGACTTTTCAGTCCTTCTTCACTGGAGCTTTTCAGCTCTTCACTCTGCCTCTTTTTCTACTGCTGCTGCTTGTCCCTCTCTCCCTCTGTTCCCTCTCCCCTCTTTTACAAGGCACTCATGCTGCCAGCTGGATCAGCCTCAGCTGGCTCTCATTAAGGGCAGTGTGAGCACCTGAGCCCAGAGGGAATGAGAGCTCCTTTCTCTGCCTCCCCATCACTGCCCCCGCTCGCAGCTCATCCATCCAGATCAAGCGTGAGGTGGAGTGGAAGACCTCAATGCAGAACACGGGGCAGGGACCAGGTGGCTTTGCTCGGGACTCCCTTCCTGCTTCCGTGCCTCTCGTGGTCGTCATCATCACCCCTGTCACCTCTCCCGCGGCTGACATCCTCCTCCTGCCGTCACTCGCGTCCCTCTGCGGTAGTCAGGGTTTGCAGGCCGTTCTCCAATCACTCACGGCTCTCCCTCACCTCTCGGTGTTCAGGCCCCGCCTCACGGCCGTCATCAGGGCCCAAGGAAATGCCACAGTAGCTTTTATAGTAAAAACTGTTTTAGTACAGAAAAAAACTTGTTATTTTGTGTTTTGCTATTTGTTTAAAGGAGAAGATGGATTGGTTGGATTTCTGTTTACACATCCAAAAAGGCACACTATTTTAATAAGAATGGATAACTTCCCGTATTGTCCTGATATGCGGCAGCCTCATTGGTCATAGTGTTTCGTGTCCGTATCATCCAGCCGTGCCTCATATAAGGTCAACATGCATCCATCCATTCATTCCGCCGAGCAACATGAGCATAAAGGCGCCGTCTCACATACACCAGGAAAACATCTCGATGGTCTCAAGTGCCGTTCTAATGAGCTAAAAGCGGAACTTATTCTTGACACATCGGGCACAAAGCTAACTCAGCTTTATGACTGTGTGAACTTAGACATTTTTACCAATAAACTGATTCGGTTATTAAAACCTGTTACGGTTCCAATTTGTGTTTATAGTATTAATGCTGTGTGTTTGTTTGTTTTGTAGTTAACGGAATCAGTTCCAGCTGAAGAGGACCAGCTTGTGTTAAAGCCTGACCTTAAACCCCAGACCCACCTGCCCAAGCACCATCTCCTCTACACCTGTACTGCCCCCTGCCCAACTCCCGCCCTCCCAACCCCGACCCCCAACCCCGACCCCCACCACCGACCCCCACCCCCGCCGGCGGGTCACTCAGACACATATGGACATTATCTTATCAAAGGGAGTGAATTTTTACCATTTTATTTTGTGTTTGTTTTTTTTTTTTCTTAAGCTGTTTTGGTATGCATTTTAAATGTATAGAAATGTAAAGATAGCCCTGCCCCTTCCACCCAAGCCCCGCCCCCATTGCCCCAAACCCACCCCCTCGGAGTCTAAACTGTATTTTTATGTCTATTTGTGTGTGTGTGTGTGTGTGTGTGTGTGCGGGTGTGCGGGTGTGTGTGCGCGTGCAATATATCGACATTTGGAAGATAAGAATGTTAATATTAAGCTTGCTGTTGTCATGGTGATGTACATATCGTTGTGGTTGTTACGGAAAAAAAAAAAAAAAAACAGAAAATGAAAAATTACATACTTTGAATTTTAGCTTTGAGCAGAACTGTTACGGGCTTCGTTTATGACGAGCGAGTTTAGAGAGGCTGGCCGTTTCCTCCACGTCACAGCAGACGCATACATACAGAAATATATACAAATATAAATATTAATATTAATGAGAATGTAGCATATCAGCCAGAGTCGTGCATGGAGGACTGTTTACGAAAGGTCATGGTTTTCTTCTTTAAGTAACGTAATTCTTGGCCCTTTCTATCAATGACATAGATACGAATATTAATTAAAATGAGGGTCGGTCATCATTTCTGTGATTTTACGTATTTGCATATTTACATATCATGCATCACGAATTTAACCCATTAATGTCCAAATCTTGCAGATTTGAGGACAATAACAATTAATCACACCAGCAGGCCAGAAAAGTGAGTTATCATCATTAATTCATCATCAATATCAGTATTTCGGCCACATGATCGCTTTTTAAAACAAAAGAAAATATGATAGCACTGTAATAATTATATAATGGCTACGTGTGCTTTAATAAATGCTACCATTTGAATTATTAACCTTTTTCATTCAGTGACTTACAAACAATATGATACTCATAACTCACACAGTCAATTCATAATCATTATAACATTATGAATAAGCGTTCATCATCACGTTACGTTAAAATGTTTTAGGTCATCAAAAGGGTGTAGATGTTTTTGTGTATTTTAAACATTAATAATTCTTCATTCTAGCCCAGTTGTACAGTTGGCGCAGCACATTATGATGTATTGATAAATATTTAATATTTAAGATTATTTAATATTTTCAAATACATTTCTAAGAACGATGGAGGTTGAAGATTAAACGTGAATGAAAACTGAAAGCCAGAATCCAAACTATTCTTGATCAGATTTCTATTAAAATAGTGATTAACTATTAGAGAGTAAAACAATTCTTTTATATTTTAATAGTCATTTATTATATGTATATGTAGAAATTACAGTTATTAACAATCATTGATAAACTATGAAACAACAATTAATTTGCTAATTATTAGGTCTTGTAATCGTTACTGAGAATCCGTAAATAAGCATAAAAAGATTACATGAAACCTTCGAAATTCTAATTTTTAGTTCACCTGAAACACAACTAGAGCACTTAGGACCAAACGGAACGTTCTGTGGTGTTTTTATACTCATTAATGGCTTACTAAAGTTATACATTCCAACATGAAGGTTCTATCAGTTGTTCCTGGATGCATTAACGTTTTATCAGCCGCTCCTGAAGGTGTTAAGGGTCTATCGGCTATTTCTGAATGAGTTAGGGTTCTATAAGCAGTTCCTGGACATGTGAAGGTTCTGTCAGCTATTCCTGGATATGTTAAGGTTCTATTAATTAGCTGTAGTTGGCTGTGTTAAGGTTGTATCAGATGTTCCTAAATGAGGTTCTATCAGCTATTCCTGGACGCAATAAGTTTCTATCAGCTGTTCCTGGATGTGTTGAGGTTTATTACTCAGCTGTTTTTGGATGAGTTAAGGTTCTCTTAGTTATGTCTGGACATGGTAAGGTTTGAACAGCTGTTCCTGGTCATGTTAAGGTTCTGTCAGCTGTTCCTGGTCATGTTATGGTTCTGTCAGCTGTTCCTGGTCATGTTAAGGTTCTGTCAGTAAATCCTGGACACAATATGTTTCCATCAGCTGTTTCTGGACATGTCAAGGATCTATAAGGTAGGCTCTATCAGCTGTTCTTGGAGGTGTTAGGGTTTTATTAGCTGTTCCTGGATGCATTAAGCTCCTATCAGCTGTTCCTGGACGCAATAAGTTTTTATCAGCTGTTCCTAGATGCGTTATTGTTCTATTAATCAGCTATTTTGGGTGAGTTAAGGTTCTATCAGCTATGCCTGGTTGTGTTAAGGTTTTATCAGCTGTTCCGGTTAAAGTTTTATAAGCTATTCTTGAACAAGTTAGGGTTCTGTCAGCTGTTCCTGGATGTGTTAAGGTTCTGCCAGCTGTTCCTGGCAGCGTTAAGCTTCTATAAGCTGATTCCAGATGTGTTGAAGTTCTGTTCCTGGATGTGAAGAACCCTGAGGAATTCCATTTGTGTTGAAATGGATGCAGGCTATAAGCACACTGCCCCCTGGTGGCCGCCGCCCGTCAGCGTGCCACTCAAACGGATGATGTCATAGCGATGTCAGAAGGGAACGGTCTTCCTTGAGGAAAAAAACCTCATCACTAAAAGACTATGCTACAAACTGTCCATTTGTCTGTTTTTATTATTATTTTTATTTATTATTGCTGTTATTGTTAATTTTTTGGGGGGGAATCATTCTCTGCAGAAACCCTGGATACAGGGGGTGTGATATATCATTGGTTGCCAACGACGGCATTAGCAACTCAACATATTTAAAGAAAATGACAATAAAGGTGTGATATGTAGTGAACTCACTCTGTTCGTCTCCGATTTTCTGCAAAACAAACGTGGAAATCCGACTTTTTTCCACTCTGGATTCACAACACAATCTGATTCAGCTTCGGTTCTGATTTAAACTGGATCTCTGGGCTCAATTGGCGAAAGCATTCCTTAGAAAAGAAAACTTACGAAGGATCTCAAGACAAACGCTAAGAGGTTTGTTAGAGTGTGCTAAAAAACAACTTTCACAAAAAAAATTCTAAAGACAAACTTATTTTCTTAAGAAAATTGCAAATGTTTTCATAAGTAGGCTATAGATGATGTCGTCATGTAGACTATAAATATCACTTTTAAGTTATGGGGAAAAAAAAAAGTTTATTTTACCAATTACATGACGTTTATGAGAAATCGCTGATCAAGAAGTTATTTTGTCGTAATTAGTACAGTTTAGTAAAGTTTGACTGTCATAAGGACGTATTTTATCAGCTGTTCCTGGATGCGTTACAGTTCTTATTAGCTGTTCCTGAGTGAGTTCAGGTTCTGTCAGCTATTCCTAGATGCAATAGGTTTCTATCAGTTCCAGGATGTGCTAATGTTCTGATAATTAGCTGTTCTTGGATGAGTAAAGATCCTATCAGCTAATCCCTGACATGTTAACATTCTATCAGCTGTTCGTTTTCATGTTAAGGCTATAGATGATGTCGTCATGCAGATGATTAATATCGCTTTTAGGTTATGGGAAATTTCTTTTGCTTATTTTAACAATTATATTTGTGGCGTTCATTAGAAATCGCTGTTCAAGAAGTTTACTAGGCTAATGAGCACAGTCTAAGGTAAGTGTGACTGTCGTAAAGACGTCTTTAATCATTTTTTTCAAGAATATAGTGATGTTACTCCGCTAAGAGGTAGAAAGGTTAGAGCAGGAAAACTTTTTTTGAGGATAGAAAAACGGATTTCTTAAGCATGTAGTTAAGGAAAAAAGGCACATTTAAGATTTTCTTACCTGAGATGTTGATTTTTTTCAAAATCAGAATAACAAAAATATTAGATTTTGTTTACAGTGAGAATCGCATCGTCATGAGTGTTGAATATTATCATACAGCAGCGTTTAATGTACGAGCTAATCGAAGAGATTAGCACAGCTAATTTCTGCTAGCATCTCGCCATGTTATGTTAGCATCAAGCTAGCACAAGCCACGTTTCCATGCAGTCTTATCAGTTAATAATCGACTAATAGCTCAATCGGAATAGAATACGTCCATGTAAACACCTCACTAGGAATAGACTAGTCTGAGGCCATTCAGAATACAAATTCTATCCAATTGAACAAGGTGGGTAATCTGTTAAATAGAGGAATAATATCCGTGTAAACGCCTGTATCCGATTACATTCCCTATCGGAAAGTTTAAGTCCGTTCTACATGTGCGTCGCGTCACAGTGAGAGTTTATACTGTTCAACGCGGCAGAGCAGAAACTGGTCTGCAGAGGAGACGAAGTTCATGCTCTGATCTTTAAAAGACGGCGGTGGGACGGATGTCCAGCTTATGTGTCTCAGAACACGACGTCTTCCTCTCGGCCGTCTTTAATAAGGACATGTGAAGGATGTTTTCCTGAGTCTGACGTCATTTTAAAGCAGTTAAAAACACAAGCACTGCTCACTGCTGCTCATCTCACTCACATCAGCGTGCTGTTCAGAAATGTTTCCTCTAAGTGGTTCTCTATGCATGCACGTTATTTTGCATTGGATTACTTCTAGTGAGCATGTAAACGAAGATTTTCCATCAGATTGTTGAGTAGAGTGAGCATAAACACCTCGGTCCTCATCTGTAATCAGAATGTATTCAATCGGATTGGCAAACATCTTTGCATGTAAACACAGCCACTGATACACATTCACAGATTACAGATTAAACCTGGACATCAGCACCAAACACTGAAGGAGTGGTCCTCAGCTGCGCACCCTCTATACGAGACCACTTTACACGTTTCCGCTCCATCTGAAAATGTGCCTGAGACGCTCCTGATTGGACGAAGGGTTTACGATCTTCTGTTTTAGTGAAGAAAGAAAAGCAGAGACGCTGGGAGACGAACACTTTACACTTTTATTCTATCAGCCGTACACACACACACTGCAGCCTTGTTTACTGTTTAAATGTCTTTCTGTCGTATAATAATAATAAACTAATACATGCTGTTATAGATATACTGTAAATACTGTATAGAAGTATATTATTATTATTATCATCGTTATATCAGACAGGATGTGGATTCAATCAACAGAAAGTGGAGCATCACAGTGAAAAGCAGCAGCAGCAGCCGTGAACCACCTTATTATTCATTCATTCATTCATTCATTCATTCATTCATTCATTCACTGACTCAATCACTCATTCATTCACTTTCATTCACTCACTCGTTTGTTTATTCATTCATTCACTGACTCAATCACTCATTTGCTTCTCCGTTCATTCATTCACTCACTTTCATTTATTCACTCACTCATTGCTTATTCATTTACTCACTTTCATTCGTTCATGCACTTGTTCGCTCATTCATTCAAGCGTTCACTCATTTGTTCACTCATTCATTCTTTCATTCATGCACTCATACAATCGTTCACTCATTGATTCATCCACTCACACATTCACTCAGCCACACATTCAACAGTTCACTCATTCATTCCCTCATTCACCCACTCACTCAATCACTCATCCACTCACCCAATTTTTCACTCATGAATTCACACATTCATTCATTCATCCACTCATTCACTTCATTCACTCACATATTCACTCATTCCTTCCTCCATAATCTTCATTCACTCACTGCACATCGTCTCCGATCCTCCTTGTTAACAGAAACACAAATAAATCTTCCATAAATAAATAAATAATCAATAAATAATTAACACAGACTGCAATGTTTTCTTCTTAACTCACAGATAAATAAATGTGTTTTACAGTGTCTGAAATGAAAAGCAGGTCACTGATTGGTCGGAGGATCAGAGAATGAGCCAATCATCTCTCTCGGAACCTTCAGCGCAGATCTGCTACATTCAGAATATTAAAGAGAATCAATCCACTCTGAGAAACACAGTGAGGCTATGAGACAGAGAGAGAGAGAGCGAGCAGGGCGAGAGACATACACCACAGTAAGATATGAGACAGAGAGAGAGAGAGAGAGAGCGAGCAGGGCGAGAGACATACACCACAGTGAGATATGAGACAGAGAGAGAGAGAGAGAGTGAGCAGGGCGAGAGACATACACCACAGTGAGATATGAGACAGAGAGAGAGAGAGAGAGAGAGAGAGCGAGCAGGGCGAGAGACATACACCACAGTGAGATATGAGACAGAGAGAGAGAGAGAGAGAGAGAGCGAGCAGGGCGAGAGACATACACCACAGTGAGATATGAGACAGAGAGAGAGAGAAAGAGAGGGAGAGAGAGAGAGAGAGCGAGCAGGGCGAGAGACATACACCACAGTAAGATATGAGACAGAGAGAGAGAGAGAGAGAGAGAGAGAGAGAGAGAGAGAGAGAGCGCGAGAGCGAGAGAGAGAGAGAGAGAGAGAGAGAGAGAGAGCGAGAGAGAGAGAAAGAGAGAGAGAGAGAGAGAGAGAGCGAGCAGGGCGAGAGACATACACCACAGTAAGATATGAGACAGAGAGAGAGAGAGAGAGAGAGAGAGAGAGAGAGAGAGAGAGAGAGAGAGAGAGCGAGCAGGGCGAGAGACATACACACACAGTGAGATATGAGACAGAGAGAGAGAGAGCGAGCAGGGCGAGAGACATACACCACAGTAAGATATGAGACAGAGAGAGAGAGAGAGAGAGAGAGAGAGAGAGAGAGAGAGAGAGAGAGAGAGAGCGAGCAGGGCGAGAGACATACACACACAGTGAGATATGAGACAGAGAGAGAGAGAGAGAGCGAGCAGGGCGAGAGACATACACACACAGTGAGATATGAGACAGAGAGAGAGAGAGCGAGCAGGGCGAGAGACATACACCACAGTGAGATATGAGACAGAGAGAGAGAGAGCGAGCAGGGCGAGAGACATACACACACAGTGAGATATGAGAGCACAGTTATTAGTGACGCTAGCTGAAGCATGCCTGCTAACTTCCTCCACACGCGGTTAATGTGCACGACAGTCGCGTTCGGACGCGTTTATATACAGAACCGCCGCCGTCACGGCGGAGAACACGCACACGAGTTTATCAGCTTCACCCAAAGAGCGCAATATAAATGCTGTGTAGAAGGGGAAGTCCATCCAGCTTCTGACGTTCTCTCCGTAATGAAGTGTTGAAGGTGTAAACGGAGCCGTTCCGAGCGGCTTGGTGTGAAGCGCTGATCTAGAGGGATGAACCGAGTCAGAGTTGTGGTGTTAAGAACCAGACGGAAAGTTCAAGGAGCCCAACATCGCCGAGAACCAAACACTGCGTCCGATACCAAACGTAAACACTGTTAAAACATCTTAGCCCCACCCATTCAGCCTACACCAATTTAACCCCACCCATTCAGCCTACACCAATTTAGCTCCACCCATTCAGTCCACATCAAATTAGCTCCACCCATTCAGCCTACAGCAGTTTAGCTCCACCCATTCAGTCTACATCAAATTAGCTCCAACCATTCAGTGTATAGCAGTTTCGCTCCGCCCATTGAGTCTACAGCAGTGTAGCACCACCCATTCAGCTTACATCAATTTAGCTCCTCCCATTCAGCGTACATCAAATTAGCTCCACCCATTCGTTCTATAGCTGTTTAGCTCCACCCATTCAGTTTACAGCAGTTTGGCTACACCCATTAAGCCTACAGCAGGGCCACCAATCAGTACAGAGCTCAGTTTTAAAGGTAGTGATAACCTGTTTAACGCCTGTCTACCTGTCACACTCGTAATTACGGAGGAACGTGGAGGAATTTGGTGGAATTCCCCTTTGGGACTGCTTTAAAGATGAACAGTTATGATATGAAGTGCAGAATTTCCTCTTTAACACATATAAACCAACGCCCTGGAGCATCAGAGCGTCTCTGACCGTGTACTGGATTCTTTTACTTTGTCACGATTGATGGATTCAAATTTTACAAAGAAAAATCAGTAAACTCTCTTTGGTCACGAAAAAGTGAAGAAACACAAACGAAACTCCACGAGATAAACGCGAGGGACGGTGAGGTGATGGCGACAGGACCGCCCACAGCTTGACGGACAGGAAGACTGGGCGTGGCAGGAGTGAGGTGCACTGTGGGATTGCTGGAGCGCGATGCATAGGGAAATTAGGGGGCGGGGCCAAAGGAGGAAGGACTCGGAGGAAGAAGAGGAAAGACGAGGCCTTCACTCCTCCTTCTCCTCCTCCTCTTCCTCCTCCGCCCGGCCACAGTAGTGCTGGACGAGGCGGCGGACGTGATGCTGCAGGTCGTCATGATGACGGTGAGGGAGGTCCAGCTGTTCAACAAACACCCGCAGCCTCCCTCTAACGTCCTTCAGCACAGTCTGCTTCAGAGACTTAGTACTGCTCATCTTCACCCTGAGGGGGGGTACAAAGAGAAAGGGAGACAGAGATGGAGAGAGAGAGAGATTGAGAGAGAGGGAGGGAGAGAGAGAGGGAGGGAGAGAGAGAGGGAGGGAGAGAGAGGGAGAGGGGCAGAGGGAGAGAGAGAGAGAGAGAGAGAGAGAGAGAGAGAGGGAGGGAGGGAGAGAGAGAGAGAGAGGGAGGGAGGGAGAGAGAGCGAGAGAGAGAGAGAGAGAGAGACAGAGAGAGAGGGAGGGAGGGAGAGAGAGAGCAAGAGAGAGAGAGAGGGAGGGAGGGGGAGAGAGAGAGAGAGAGAGAGAGAGAGAGAGAGAGAGAGAGAGAGAGAGAGAGAGAAACAGTGAATGCCAGCTCAGCGACTGCAGTCTGGCGTTAGTGTGGGTTTAATCTCAGGCAGTGTAAACAGACACAGACTCATTAAGACCACAGCAGATCCAGCAGGACAAGCAGGAGAGATTAAACCAGAGAGACGCTCGTCAGTCAGCACATCATCTCAGCTCCGACTCTGTGTTCACACACAAACACTCAGCGCTCTGAGGCAGGACGGCACACAGTCGCCTCGAACGACTGTACAAATCTAAATGGTGAAACAGTGTTTGGGTGTTGCTAAACAGAAGCTATGCTATCCCAGGTGGTTGCTAAGGGTGCTAGGCAGTTGCTACACTATGCCAGGTTGCTAGGCAGTTGCTATGCTATCCCAGGTGGTTGCTAAGGTTGCTAGGCAGTTGCTACACTATGCCAGGTTGCTAGGCAGTTGCTATGCTATCCCAGGTGGTACCAAAGATCAGCATTTCGGGTTTTCTCTTGGTTTAGTTGTAGATTTATCCTGTGAGTTCATGTAGACGTCACACGCACAGCAGACACTCCAACACACACACCATGCCAGCGGTCAGACCTCCTGATGACAGATCCATCACGCTGCTTTATTTCCTGCTCTACACCTGCAGGAACCTGAACCTTCTCAAAGCCCCCCAAATACCGCAGAGCCTGGAGAACCACAAAAAACTACATTAACCATCAGCCCCTGCAAACAGGACGCTCAATCAGCCAGGTGGTAACGCTTATGGTTAGCGAAGTTAGGTTCATGGTAATGCTAAGAGTAAAGGGGTTTAGGGTGTTGCTAATGCTAATGCTAAAGGAAGTTAAGGTCACGCTAATGCTAACAGTGAGTGAACTTAGAGTGATGCTAATGCTAACGGTGAAGGAGATTAGGGTGATGCTAATGCTAACAGTGAAGGAGTTTGGGGTGATGCTAATTCTAACAGTGAAGGAGTTTGGGGTGATGCTAATGCTAGCAGTGAAGGAGTTTGGGGTGATGCTAATGCTAGCAGTGAAGGAGTTTGGGGTGATGTTAATGCTAACAGTGAAGGAGATTGGGGTGATGCTAATGCTAGCAGTGAAGGAGTTTAGGGTGATGCTAATGCTAAAAGTGAAGGAGTTTAAGGTGATGCTAATGCTAACAGTGAAGGAGTTTGGGGTGATGCTAATGCTAACAGTGAAGGAGTTTAGGGTGATGCTAATGCTAACAGTGAAGGAGTTTGGGATGATGCTAATGCTAACAGTGAAGGAGTTTGGGGTGATGCTAAGACTGATGCTAATGCTAAGACTGGCGTAAAGTGGCTATTTTGCAATAACACAGCAGTAATGAACCTAAAAGCCAAAGACTGCTGTGACGGACTCACCTGTGTGAAGTCATCCTGGGCGGTGGGCAGGTCTATGGCCAGGTGAGGGTCTCCCTGGTGTTTCTCCATTCTTTCACCCTTCACCACCATCGTCCGCACTGTCTGAGTGACCTCTCGACCCCCGCCATTCTCCTCCACGTTGCCTGCCGCAGTATTTCGCTCACAGAATGTTACCTGCATAGAATAAAAACGTCATGAGTGACGAAATGCCATCTTTAACATAGTGTGGGGTATTTACCCAGGCAGGGATGGAACGCAGATCGACAGTGCAGAAGGCAGAGGTGTTACCCTCTATGTGGGTATGTGACTAATTGTTTTTTTTTTCTCAGGAAGCGTATCGACTCACCTCTGTCTGGTCTCCTTCACTCTTTACCACAGTTCTCTTCACCACTTTAGAGCAGG
The DNA here is from genome assembly GCF_015220715.1 of Pygocentrus nattereri. Classification (NCBI taxonomy): domain Eukaryota; kingdom Metazoa; phylum Chordata; class Actinopteri; order Characiformes; family Serrasalmidae; genus Pygocentrus; species Pygocentrus nattereri. Next base: position 8,261,737 of record NC_051232.1, read on the forward strand.
AGTCTGTCTGACCAACTGTAATAGGTCCCGCAGGATGTCCTTCCACCCTGATCTCCTCTCTCTCCACACCATCCGCAGACACACAACGCTTGATCACCCTCCGGCTCACCTGCACATAACATAACATAACAAAAGGTAAGATAAAGACACCACCTGATCGTCCTGCATAGGTAACAAAGACACCACCTGATTATCCTGCACAGGTAACAAAGACACCACCTCATTATCCTGCACAGATAACAAAGATACCACCTGATTATCCTGCACAGGTAACAAAGACACCACCTGATTATCCTGCACAGATAACAAAGATACCACCTGATTATCCAGCACAGATAACAAAGACACCACCTGATTATCCTGCACAGGTAACAAAGACACCACCTGATTATCCAGCACAGATAACAAAGACACCACCTGATTATCCTGCACAGATAACAAAGACACCACCTGATTATCCTGCACAGATAACAAAGATACCACCTGATTATCCAGCACAGATAACAAAGACACCACCTGATTATCCAGCACAGGTAACAAAGACACCACCTGATTATCCTGCACAGATAACAAAGACACCACCTGATTATCCTGCACAGGTAACAAAGACACCACCTGATTATCCTGCACAGGTAACAAAGACACCACCTGCTTATCCTGCACAGGTAACAAAGACACCACCTGATTATCCTGCACAGGTAACAAAGACACCACCTGATTATCCTGCACAGGTAACAAAGACACCACCTGATTATCCTGCACAGATAACAAAGATACCACCTGATTATCCAGCACAGATAACAAAGACACCACCTGATTATCCTGCACAGGTAACAAAGACACCACCTGATTATCCAGCACAGATAACAAAGATACCACCTGATTATCCTGCACAGATAACAAAGACACCACGTGATTATCCTGCACAGATAACAAAGATACCACCTGATTATCCAGCACAGATAACAAAGACACCACCTGATTATCCAGCACAGATAACAAAGACACCACCTGATTATCCTGCACAGGTAACAAAGACACCACCTGATTATCCTACACAGGTAACAAAGACACCACCTGCTTATCCTGCACAGGTAACAAAGACACCACCTGCTTATCCTACACAGGTAACAAAGACACCACCTGCTTATCCTGCACAGGTAACAAAGACACCACCTGCTTATCCTGCACAGGTAACAAAGACACCACCTGCTTATCCTGCACAGATAACAAAGACACCACCTGATTATCCTGCACAGGTAACAAAGACACCACCTGCTTATCCTGCACAGATAACAAAGACACCACCTGATTATCCTGCACAGATAACAAAGATACCACCTGATTATCCTGCACAGATAACAAAGATACCACCTGATTATCCAGCACAGATAACAAAGACACCACCTGATTATCCTGCACAGATAACAAAGACACCACCTGATTATCCTGCACAGGTAACAAAGACACCACCTGATTATCCTGCACAGATAACAAAGACACCACCTGATTATCCTGCACAGGTAACAAAGACACCACCTGGTTATCCTGCACAGGTAACAAAGACACCACCTGATTATCCTGCACAGGTAACAAAGACACCACCTGATTATCCTGCACAGATAACAAAGACACCACCTGATTATCCAGCACAGATAACAAAGATACCACCTGATTATCCTGCACAGATAACAAAGACACCACCTGATTATCCTGCACAGATAACAAAGACACCACCTGATTATCCAGCACAGATAAAGACACCACCTGATTATCCAGCACAGATAACAAAGACACCACCTGATTATCCTGCACAGGTAACAAAGACACCACCTGATTATCCAGCACAGATAACAAAGACACCACCTGATTATCCTGCACAGATATCAAAGACACCACCTGATTATCCTGCACAGATAACAAAGATACCACCTGATTATCCTGCACAGGTAACAAAGACACCACCTGATGGAACTTAAAATAAAGCTCATAGACACCTCAATGAGAATAAATGTGTGAATTTCTCAGGCAGCAGTGGAACAAATTTAATCATTCTTGTACAATTAATGATTCTTGTATGATGGGCAGTCATGGGCTGGAGGTTAGGGAACCAGCTCCATGACGGAAGGTCTATCCCCTCGGCTGACAGTCCATGAGTGAAGTGCCCTTGAATAAGACACCTAACCCCCACCTGCTCCCCGGGTGCTGTGGATAGGGCTGCCCACCGCTCCAGTCAAGTGCCGTGGGCTGGAGGCTGGAGCCCTGTGACCGGAAGGTTGCCAGTTCGAACCCCTTGGCTGACTGTCCATGACTGAAGCGCCATTGAGCAAGGCACTTAATCCCCAGTTGCTCCCTGGGCGCCATGGATAGGACTGCCGTCTAGTGTGTGTGTTCACTAGCGTGCATGTATGTGGGTTAAATGCGGAGGTCTAATTCCACAGTGGGAAAAACACAGTTGGCAAAATGGTTCTAAGCTCTACATTTTCAGGGAGCTATAATATTTAGATTGTTAAGGTCAGAGCAGCAGTGAATCTTCCTTTGAAAAACATCTATGTGTTTAAAGAAAAATATCACAGGATGATAAAACTGTACAGTTGGTACAAAACCTTCAAGATCTTCTTATAGTGTTCAATTGTTTAAAATAAGGACTTAGGAAATGATTCAGGATTTAAGGTGGGTTTAGTGGCAAGACTGTTAATGTTAATTGGTAAACAAATGCTTGGTGACCCTGTAGCTCCAGTGCAGATGTTTAGATTCAGGCTTAATTCTGGAGTTCAGGACGTACCTTTTTAATCACCAAGTTGCCCTGTTCATCAATGTACTGTTCCTCAGTCACAGGCTGTAGAGGAATATCTGGGACTTCATCCCCCTGTTCCCAAACAGAGAGATAAGATATTAATGCAGAGAACCTGCTCTAATACAGATAGCCACTAGGTTAGCAGTCGCACCAAATCTGTAGGATAGGGTGAGGTTAAAGATAAGGTTAAAGATAAAACAAGGGAGGAAAAAAGTTGCAATTTCACAGTGATCTGAGTCCCGCCTGCACAAATGCACAAAAGTGACTTCAGATCAGTGAAAAGGCCAACTTCAACCAGCACTTGAAAAAAATGTGGTCAAGCTTACATAGGTTAGAATTAACTGGCAAATCAACTTCTCCACAAAGCAGCTGGAAAGTTAAGTTAGAAAAGATCAGCATCATCTTCAGAAGCAGGGAGTTGGGGGGAAATAGAGAAGGTTACTTCAGTCAGCTTTCTAAGGAAATATAGAGAAACTACTCCAAACAGGACTCAAACTGACATTCCCAAATCACCAGGCAATGGGTAGACACTCCAAATCAGGAGGTCTAGTTCAGCAAGCCTTCAAATGTTGTACCTGAATGATCACTCTCCTCCGGACCACCCTGGTGCTCAGCACATCTTCGTCAGAGCTTTCACATAACACACCTAGCTCCTCCTCTACATCCTGACCATGCATAAGAATCATCAGAAAATCATATACATTATGCACATATTTTCTGGAGTTGCCAGAAATGAACCCTGTCAGTTTTGAGTGAGGTGGATAGATACTTCATCAAAAAAATCTAGTAAGCATGCCATTACTTACACTGATCAGGCCTAACATTATGACCACCTCCTTGTTTCTATGCTCATTGTCCATTTTATCAGCTCCACTTACTGTATAGCTGCACTCTGTAGCTCTACAGTTACAGACTGTAGTCCATCTGTTTCTCTGATACTCTGTTACCCTGTTCTTCAGTGGTCAGGACCCCCATGGACCCTCACAGAGCAGGTACTATTTGGGCGGTGGATCATTCTCAGCACTGCAGTGACACTGACGTGGTGGTGGTGTGTTAGTGTGTGTTGTGCTGGTCTGAGTGGATCAGACACAGCAGTGCTGCTGGAGGTTTTAAACACATCAGTGTCGCTGTTGGACTGAGAATAGTCCACCAACCAAAAATATCCAGCCAGCAGCATCCTGTGGGCAGCGTCCTGTGACCACTGATGAAGGGCTAGAGGATGACCAACACAAACTGTGCAGCAGCAGATGAGCTATCGCCTCTGACTTTACATCTACAAGGTGGACTAACAAGGTAGGAGTGTCTAATAGAGTGGACAGTGAGTGGACACAGTGTTTAAAGCCTCCAGCAGAGCTGATGTGTCTGATCCACTCACACCAGCTCAACACACACTAACACACCACCACCACCACGTCAGTGTTACTGCAGTGCTGAGAATGACCCACCACCCAAATAGTAGCTGCTCTGTGAGGGTCTATGGGGGTCCTGACCACTGAAGAACAGGGTAACAGAGTATCAGAGAAACAGATGGACTACAGTCTGTAACTGTAGAACTACAAAGTGCAGCTATACAGTAAGTGGAGCTGATGAGAGGGACAGTGAGTGTAGAAACAAGGACGTGGTCAGAATGTTATGCTTGATCAGTTCATGACTTACACAGTAAGAGCAAAAAGTTTGATGTGAAAATGAATGTATAAAAACATTTTAAAGATATTAGCTCTGTGTAATCAGCTTCATGAAATTTTATAAACACCTTGTACTTTGCACTGTATTTTGCACTTCCTGTGCCTACTTGAAAAACATAATAATAAAGAAAAAAGTTTAAAAACACTGGGTTTGGTATATGGGTGATGATGAACGTGATGTCCCATTGCCTCCTAATTCTCTATTGTGCATATCTACTCAAAAGAAAAAACTATGGATGATTTTGTTGGAGCACTTCACTACTGAATAAAAACTGGACATGACTGAAGAAACAACAAGGATACAACCTCAGCTCATCTGATGACATGCACATGTCCTATGGGAACATCCATGCAACAATAACAATAATGATAATAGAATAATAATCAATTCATAAAAAGTCAATGTAAGAGCAACAATCTGTTGGCAAACTGGTAATACATTACATAAACATAATTTCTCACATTGATCTTTTTCTAATTGAATTATTATTTTGTCACAGATAAGACAAACAAAGTTTAGACACAACTGTACAAAACATGCAGCAACAGAATGTGATCAAGCTCATAAATTAAGCCAGTGGTTATGAATGTTACATTTTGAATAGGACATGGTTAATTGTCTGCATTTTTATTGAGAAATAAGCTCAGATGTGTGTTAAGTTCACTTTAGAGTTAAGTTTAATTCTCCCTAAATACTTTTGTTGAACTTGCATAAATCCACTGGTGGTTAATTAAATCACATAATCTTGTGTCATGAAGCAACAGCATTCCTTCTTTAGTAGGAGCAAGGTTAAGCAGTTTGGGGTAAGACGGAGGAAAGGCTCATGCTCTGAACTCTTACCCTCCAAATATCATCACTATCATCATCATCATCCATAGCTCCTCCTTGAGTATGAGGCTCTTGAGGAGTACGTATGAAAGGCCGTGACATCTTCTGTCTCATGTGTGCCAAATCTTCTTCATCTTCTTCCTGAGATTTTTCTGAGGGCTCCTGGATGATTGGCGCATCCTCATAGTCTTCACTTCCCAAAGACTGGATGGAACCCCAAAAGACTTTTTTAAGGTTGCTAGAAGAAGAAGGCCATTGGGTTTGGAGTTGTGGCTTTGGTTTATCAAAACAACCATCTAGCTCTGGTTCTGAGTAATCAGAGACTGTCTGTTTGCATTCAAAGAAGGTCTCAGAATCAGAGTCTTCAGGCCTCTGGAGAACTCTCGGGGGAACACAAGGCTTTCCATCTGAGACTTTGAAAGATTCACAGATTGTGATTGAAGTAGAATCCTCTGCAGGGTCATCTGGTACCACAATTTCAGGCTCAATTGTAGAGTGAGATTTGTCAGCCAAGGTCTTTATGAGTGTATTATCATTTTCAGTTCCAAAATCTTTTGAAGCAACAGGTTCTGAGATGACCAGTTGACCAGGCAACGGATGCTCTATGGAAACAGGTCTTTGAGGCAATGGCAAATATTGATCTGTGGTAAAAGTGTCTGTTTGCTCAGCCTCTGAGAAACTACGGACCAAAGAAGCCTTTTCTGAATATTGTGACACTGGTGCAAATGACTGAGACAGTGATCGTTTTGAGTCTTTAGACTCTGAAGCCAGGGAATCTTTGGTAAGAATCCTTTGGTAAGAATCTCCTGCATCTTTGGTAAGAACAGAAAATTGCTCCTTGACAAAGTTTGGCTCAGTGCTGACTGTTTCTGAAAGTATATCCCCAAACTCAAAGTGCTGAGCGCTTCTAACTGTTTCTGGTGTTTGTGGAGAAACATCAGAGGCAGAAAATGGTGACACTTCTCTATGAAGGGTGGTCTTGTTCCAAGAGTTTGGCATAGTGGTGTTTTCAAACTGAGCATCGCAACTCATTTTACTATCATTAGCGTAATCACTGGGGGTTCTTTGGCCATCTTGCATTTGGAGAACCTCTTGTTCTTGTGCAGAATCATGTTCATCACATAGTTTCTCTGATTTATAATGTATTAGTTCTGGAGATTCCATAGAAGATGCACTTGATTTTGCAGGATATTTGTCTTCTTGCAACTCAGAATCATTTGGGATGATGACAAATTCATCTGGATTAACTGTTTCCTTCTCTGTTTCAATTGTCTGGGAAACTTCATCTAATTTTGCTGAAAAGCCTTGCTTTTCCATGGCATATTCAAGGTTACAAGATGACTGTGTGGAAGTTACTGTATCTGTTGACACAATACCTTCTTGTTCCGTCACTTTGTGCATTTCACTTACAGCAGATGGATGAAAGTCCCTAAACTGCATTGGACAATCAGAGATCTGATCAGATTCAACAAATACGTAATCTGATTCTATGGGGGTCTTAGTGAGCTCTGGGGTTGCCTGTGAAACCCCTTGATCCTGCTGATCTGGCAGTGTTGAAGACACCCAGTTCACTGGAGGGCCATCAAACAACATTTGAACTGGCAATGGGGAGATACATACTCGCCCAGATGTCTGTTCACTCTCAGGAACCTGTATACCGGAAGATTGCTCATTATCTTTAGAGAACGATAGCAGGATGTCTGAAGTTTCAATCGTTTCAGAGAGTGGCGATTGTATTAATTCTGACAAGGACTTTTCATTTCCTTCGATATCACTTTTTTCACACACAGGAGAGAGATCCTCAAGTGGAGAATCCTCCAGGCTTTCTGGTCCATGATCTTGAGAAGCATGCACCCGTTCGTTTGAGGGCTCTCCTGCTGAAATTTCTTCTGAAAATCTATCAATGGACACTTGACTGAAATTGAAGAAGTTCTTCCTACTTACAACAAGTGGCTGCTGCTCTAAACATTTAGATAGAAATGTCGGTGATGGTGAGAGACAGGTGTCCACGTGGTCTAAAGGATCACAATGAGTTTGGTTTTCTTCTTGATATGTAGATGACAGCTTGGATGGCGAATGGCAAAATGGGATGGGGGGGGGGGGGGGGGAGACAGCAAAAAGACAACAAGACAGAATAAGACGAGGGAAGATGATGTAAGTGGAAATAGACACATTATCAGTGGGGGGCGCTGTAGAGTCCCAACACAGCATATGTAGCAAAACCTAAGCTTAGTACAGTTAAAGCCATGACCAGGGGGCACCACAAGATCCCCCTTCGAAAGTGAAGTCAAGGGCTCACAGTTTTGATGTTAGCTGTATTTTCATCATATTAGTGTATTTTTTGCCGTTTTATTTAAAATGTTCATATTGTTTATTTTGTGAAGGACAGAGTTTAAATATTTGTATCTTTAGTATTATATAAACTCAACAGCCACTTTATTAGGTACAATTGCTTGTTAACACAAATAGCTAATCAGCCAATCACACGTCCGCAACTCACTGCATTTAGGCATGTAGAGGTGGTCAAGACAACTTGCTGAAGTGCAGGCCGAGCATCAGAATGGGGATTTAAGGAACTTTGAACATGGCGTGGTTGTTGATGCCAGACAGGCTGGTCTGAGTATTTCAGAAACTGCTGATCTACTGGGATTTTCACGCACAACCATCTCTAGGGTTTACAGAGAACGGTCCGAAAAAGAGGAAATATCCAGTGAGCGGTCAGTTGTGTGGACGAAAATGCCTTGTTGATGTGAGAGGTCAGTGGAGAATGGGCAGACTGGTTCCAGATGATAGAAAGGCAACAGTAGCTCAAATAACCAACCAAAATCTCTGAGGAACGTTTCCAACACCTTGTTGAAAGTGTGACATGAAGAATTAAGACAGTTCTGAAGGCGAAAGGGGGTCCAACCTTTTACTAGTGTGCCTAATAAAGTGGCCGGTGAGTGTATATTTAGTCTATACGGTAATAAGTAACAAACTGTAAATTGAGTGCCTTGCTATCATTTTGCTGCTTTAGCACTGAGAATTTCCCTGGTTGTTGGACTAAACGATTATCTTATCTCTTAAATTGGATTAAAGCAGCAAACGATCCATAATTGGCCAAGTAATCATCAATGTATTAATATAATCAAATGAGAGTATTATTTGTTTCAGCTCTGTGATCATCACTCCACTGAAGAATTTATACAGTCTTTCAGAAAATAGTATGAAATGAATGTGTAGAATTTTTCTATCCCTATTCTGCATTGAGCTTAGTCATGGTAAAAGACCCCTTGCCTTCAAAAATGTGTTTTTAAAAGGGATCATCTCTTCTTGGATGATCCCTGAAGCCTCATTAGTGCCATGTGAAGCTTGTAGGACAGAATCTGAGAACTTAAAGAAACATGCCTTTCTGTGCAGCAGGTAAAAAACCCAACACAGTAATCTCAGTAGCTCTGCTTTGCTTACTTGTTCGTCGTGTTCAGATTTCCCAGCACACTCAATTCTGACCTCTTGAGCTGCCCATGCATTAGTAAAACTGTCCCTGTAAAACAACAAAGACCACCAGCATGTTAGTGTCAGTTTACCATTCTTAACTGTAACTGTGATTCTGGCCTTATTAACATCTATTAGTAATTAATGAATATGTTTGTGTATCTATGTTTGTGTGTCCGTATTGTGATTTCTCACTGAGTGATGTCCAGTTCCTCCAGCATGTCTCCATGGATGCTCTCCGAGTGCGGGTGTCCCATCGTCTCTGCCCAGGATGGGATGTCCAGCAGAGAGGCCACTGAGAGATCCTCCTCTGAGACGGCGGGAGGGTGTCTCTGAGAGGAGACGTCCACTCTCCTGACCAGTCGAGGACTGTCCACGTCCTCCTGCACCGACGACAGCGCTGCACAAACCATACAACATGTAGAGAAGAACTTCGTCAGGAAATAAACAGTGTCTGTGTATGATTTCTACACTCTGCAGTAGTTTTTATTTATATACAATAATGTTTATAACATTTACAGTCATGACTATTTTTTTTACAAAAATTAGCTGCCATGATTACTACCTGTTGTAGACTTGAAGGTACTTAATGTTCTTTTAAATGTTGTAAACAAAACAAACACTATTTTTTAATGTTGGATTCACTAGTTCTAGTATTGTGTAATCAACAAACGGTGATTAAAGAATAATTAACAAATACATTCAAATTACATGAGATTCTTTATAGATAATAATATTATAAGAACCTACATTTTGGATGTTTCATTTCTTTGAGCTAAATTCTGTTTTAGTCAATTGTAATAATTATAATTTTATATGTTTATCTGCAAATAAATTTGGGTTTATAATGTTAAAAAACAGTGAATGATTGAGTGTACAATGACTGTTTTATGCATAAATTAAAAAAAGGTTAATTAAATGCGTCCCAGCTCTAGGGTAATGACTCTGTATGAAAGCGTTCTTCACCTTCACTGTGATCCAGGGTTCTCTCGATTTCGGCATACGTTCTGGAGGTCTGTTCCTGGACAGACTTGTTCATCTGCGTCTCGATGAGATGGACGATGTCCATGCGGTTTATTTTAGTCAGTCTCTTTATCAGGCAGTCCTCTGTGGAAACCACAGCAATAAAGGTCAGAAACAAGTGTCCACAGATTGTTCTAAAGGTCACAATCTAGCTTATTCTTTGATTCTTAAATTCACTGCCCTTTGTTATTCCTAGTAACTCTAAATTCTAAACTCTACTGTTACAAGAATCTCCAAAACAGTAACTTTACAGAAGAAGGGAATCAACATTCAGAATTTTAACATATTTTAGTGTTTCTGCTAATAAAGAAGGCAAAGCTGAGGTTCAAGTTTTTTTGTGCTTAATAAAGGGCTGTAGTTGGCCACAGCCACGCTGTACATAAAGAGAATTTTGTCTGTCACTACGTCTCACTTCCTCTGCCATCAGTGTTAGACTGGATCAACACTGTTAGTATACACAGCCACAGCTAGCACCACCCTCACAATAAGAGTCCTTACAGAAAAACCCATCGAATAAACACTACAGAACAATATTTTTCAATAAATACAGAACATGCACACATTTTTGACCATATAAAATACATTAACGCCAATGAAATTCAATTCCAGGTCATGCTGTCTTTTCATAATCAAATAAAAACTTAGAAAAAGTGCTTTTAAAAAGTATTTTTAAGTTTTAAAAAACATTTCGATCTGACTTGATATTTAAAAAGCTTTTGAAATGATAGCAATTATACACAATAATGACCAATTATTCCCAAAACTGCTTCCATACCAATACCATGGTCCTTTTTAGAATCATATTTATGCAATGATGGTTCCAGAAAAAGCCACTTAGGTGGAATTTAATGTGGATTCCCACCAGGGGGTGCCACAAGATCACCCCCAAGTTGAAGCCTGGACATTGAGTTTTGACGCTGTGTTTTTGTCATGTCAGAGGGAAGGAGCCACCTTCCAAAAAAAAAAAAACCTATATGTTATTTCTACTAGAAATGACTTCAAAACCATGCTCAATTTGGACAGATGCTAGCAAAGTGGTAGCTCATAACTACAAAAATTATTTCACAACCTCCACGTTTTATTTAACTTCCCACATGAACTCCATGAATGTGCCAAAGTCAAGTCAACAGGTCCCTCCTTGGGGTAAAATTCCTGATTGATTTACACTAGAAAGCAGCATATCAGTGAAGTCAGACAGTGAAGGACTGACCAGTGGCATGTTTTCCCTCTCGTTCGGCCCAGCGCTGTAGAAGAGCATTGCTCTGCTCCTGCAGTGAGTTCGGGTTTTCAGAACGAACCTGCTGAACTTCATCTTCACTGAACTCCAGCTCCTTTGCCAACTCTGTCAACAACAGCATGGATAAGGCTGGACAATGTTCATGGTTTTATTGACTTACAAATAAATCATCCTGTTAGAACCCTAACCCTAGCACTTCATTACTTTAGCAAGAACAATGAAAACAACAACTAGCCCACTGATGCTCTGCTCCTTACTTTTAACATATATTTCATTAAATATCTATTAAACTTACCTAAATTTTCCATAATTCTAAACCTGATTCTAATCCTAACCCCAAACTTAACCTCAACCTCAAACAAAAATATAAACCTAAACCCTGATCCTAACCCCAAACTCTGTTACACACCGCACTAAATTTATTCATGTGATTTATTGAAATGACAGTAAAATAATGTGTGTGTACAATTGATGGCATCTTGCACACCAAACACAATTTGTCAAATGGCAAAAATATAACATTATTTTATGTGCTCTCTCTTTAATGTTCACAAACTTCTGCCAGCAGCATAAACTCATTGGCCAATCATGGTCACCTCTGCTGTTGGCATGGCGACAACCAAGATGACACTCCAGTTGTGTTCTTGCAAATAGAACTTTTTCACAAACACTAACAGGACCATAATCTCCAACAGCAGCTCAAACTGAGCAACAAACATCAAGTTAAATGTGGGAGAAGTCAGAGTTTTAGCTTCTGAATCAAGTGATGAAGCTCTTCATGCTACTTTCACTTTTCCAAAATGGACACTTGTCCAGCATCATCGTCTTTCTGTTCTGCTGGGGGCAAATAATCAGATCTTCTTTGCAGTTAAAGACATTCAGCCTGATTGTTATGTGTTTCATCTTGTGTGGATCTGCATCTCTAAAATCAGCTCAAACTGATTGTTAGAGTTTTGCGCTGTGTCTGATGTGTATAGTTTTGATGTGGCAAAATCACATCTGAATATTTTGCATTTTCATGTCCTTTTTGATGGTCTAAACCCTCTTGAAAGTCGACTTTGTTAATAATTTAAACATCTGTAGATAATCTATGGAGGGCAATGCAAATAAAGTTGGACAGAAACTATACATACAATTTTAATATAAAGCAATATTCATGTTGAATTAGACACTAACAATTTCCAAAAGTGCAGTAAGGCATTTCTTGAGGTTTGATACAGTTTTCAATCCTGAGGTCAATATTTGATTTGATTTTGAAGATTTTCTGGATTAAAATGTTCTTCATTCTACAAAACTCTAATTCTATTCTAAGTGGATAAATAAAAGATAAACAAAAGTTCTCCATCAGTGTTTCTCTACCAAAATACATACCCCAAATTCACAATATGTAGAATTACAAAAAAAATAACACTTATTTGGGTGTGGGTGTGTCTATTTAAGTCCCTCCTACTTTACTTTGATAGGCAGTCTAGTTCTGATCATTAACAGTGTTTTTCATTCAATACGGTAAAAGAGAGATGCTCTGTAGAGAGTGATGGGCGAATCAGTGATATAACTTTACAATTGCATGCAGTGTTTGAATACGCTGTACTAAAATCGGTACAGCTGTATTAAACAGGGCCCCACTCACCTGTCCAGCTGAAACCAAGAAGGTCAGCAATAATGGCCAATGTCTCTTCCTTCCGATCAGCATCATCATGCCAGTCCACTGTGAACATGAGTGATGTAAGGTATGCTCCATTAACAGTTGTGGGACCAGAAATTAGAAATCATGTGGCGCATCACTCATCACATACAACAAACTAACAATCTAAAACTTATTTTAACACCTGTGAAATTAATACAGGTAAAAAATAAATTAGAATAAGCAAGTGAAATAATATGTTACGAAATCTGACTTTCGATGAATGTTCATTCAAAATAATGACAGAAATCAATCCATGCTGAAGTGATGCAGTAAAATGAAACAAAATCAACCAACTGGAAAAGAAGATGATGCTCTATTTAAGTGTCCTTATTAGAGAAAGCAAGAAAAACAGACAGTCAATCTTGAGATTTCAATAAACACATGGACATGGACAACATAAAAAGAAAGACAAACAGATACCATGACACAAACACTGGCATACAGCACACAGATAACACTGCACAAAATGGAAAAAACAGATAACAACACAAGACCGTACGAAACATCACAAGACAGGACAAGACAACACGTTCAGAAACAAAAAGTGACTTTTTTGGCCTTGCATGGAACTAAAGAGTCTCTAAGGGTAGGGAACAAGGGGCCACAAGTCATGTACCTTTACTTTGATCTGGACTACTGCTGTCTGAGATTCGCTGGATCTGGGTCTCCACACAATCCTCCCAGTTGGGTCTTGTCTCAAACACTTCCTCAGCCACAGAGGAGGGTCTAACTGCTGGCAATGGCCTGCTATCCCCTTCTGAGTCAAGACAGTCTACAACATGTTCCTTCTCATCTGTGGGCTCTAGCTTGCCTCTACCTTCAGGTTTCTGAAGGTCAATGTCAGAGGGCTTAGTGGTCTCACTTGGCTGGGGTGCACCAGACAGTGTCTGTTCAACAGGCACGGGTAGTTTAGATGCTGGAAGCTTTGGTTTAGGTGAGGAACAGTCTATGCTAGCTGTGACCCACTCTGAGAGGCCCATGTCTGCCTCGGATTTTGGCCTTTGGCTCTGCTCAGTTGAGCTGCCCTTTCCTAACATTTGGTCAAAGCTTGCTGCTTTCACTGGTATCTTTGATTTGGGTTTCCTGCCCTCAGTTTCTGCAACAAACTCTTTGGGTGAGGCTGGAGACTGCAGTGTCTTATCAGTATCAGGAGGCTCAGTGACACTAGGGAGCATGATGGTTTCCTGTGTAGGAGTGGGAATTTCAATAACTGAATGCTGTTCCTCCTCTGTAGATGAGTCAGAAGACTCCAGATCCTGCTCTGAATAAACTGATCGGGTAACTGTTGAGGTGGCAGTATCAATATTTGCTATGGATGAATCTACAGAGTCCAGATCCTTATCTCTGGAATGCTCTGAGTCAACCTGATTTAAATAATGATCTGAATCATTGGGCTCATGAATATCTCCATCTGAAACCTTGCTGGGACTACTAGATGTTATAGAATATTCTTCAGAGCATTTGTCATCCTGTGAAGCTGCTCTGGTTGAATCTAACAGAGTTTCAATTGAGGAGTCATGAGTGCAAAATGTTGTTCCACTTTCCTCTACTTGTTCGGTAGGAGCCTCCTCAGCAGGATCCTCTCTTAGGGGGAAAAAGACAAATGCATCTTGTTCTTCCTCCATACTCCTTTTGCTCATATCAATAGCACCTCCTCTTGTCATTTCAAAAAGCTTTCCTTCCTGAAATAGGAAAGGGTTTGGTGTTCCATCTTCTGCAGGAGTCCGACCAGGAGTTGTTTCTGGTGTTGTCCCAGGAGACTGACTGTCTGCAACCAGAGCAAAGACTTTCCTCTCTTCAGCTTCAATCCGTGACTCAAAGCTTTCGTCATCCTCCAGCTCAACACTCCAAGGAACTAAATCTCCCTGAACAGATTTGTGGGATTCTTCTGCATTTTCCTCTTCAATATCACCAGAAAGAACAAAAGCCTGACCTTGAGGTTCTCCTGCATCAGTTATGGGACACACAGTGTCACTGAGAAACTGTGGCTTTTCTGGTATAGCTTCATCTGATGCACTTGAGGTTTTCTCATCCGTGACAGGACCCAGGATATCAGCATGACTATCAATTTTGTAATCTGCTGAAGCTGCAGATAACTTATCATCCATAGAATCTGCAGTGACAGTCTGATCTACTGGTTTAGTAAGGCACTCAAAAGAAAATTCATCATGGCAGTCCTTTTTGTCAATGTGAATTTGCATAGGTGACTCCTTTAGTGGTGTTTCATCTTCTAAAACACCATGCTCTATGTACTCTGAGGCTTGACTATCAGATATGGCTTGTCCATTGATCTCTTGAGGTAGTTTTGTCAACTCTGGCCTATCATACTGCTCAGACTCCAGATATGAAGATAACACCTGATTAGATTCAAGTGAACCCTCCTGTTTCGTGTCTTTGGCTGTTTCATCTGCTTCATCTGCCCTGTCCTGTAAGGAAGAGGAGAAATCAAACTTCTCTTTTCTCATTTTGGCCTCCTTTTCGATTTCATCAAACACTCTGATTTTTGCAGCCATCTTGAACATCTCTTCCTCAGGAGTGAATTGCTTTTTTACTGTGCTGGCAAAATCTAAATCATCATCTGCTTCTTGCTGAGATGAATTTGTTGTTATGGGCACAGAAAAGCCATGTACATCTGCAATCTCAGAGCAGGATTTCTTTGGGAAGCTTATGTTATCTGACACTTCACTAAATGTACCATCAGTCACAAATTCTTCTACCTTTGCTGAACTTGTGGAATCAATCATCTCCTTTCTTACTGTGCCATCTTTTGTCATTTCATCAAGTATTTTGATATTTGCAGCCATGTTCAACATCTCTTCCTCAGCAGTGAACTGCTCTTCCACTAGACCGCTGCTTCCCAGAGCTTCCTCTTGGTCACCATCGAATGGAGCTGAACATGGCTTTAAGGGCATTGAAAGGCACTGAGTGTCTGGAGACTCAAAATGTTGGGAGGCTTCACCCTCTCTCTGAATAATCACTTTATCATTTTTTTCCATTTCTATATTTTCCATGAGGTCAGAAATCTTTGGAGAATCCGTGCTGCTTTCAAACAGCTTTTCAGCAGTTTGAGGCCCTGGTCTCTGCTCTGTGGGGCTGGTTTCTAAAGAGTCTGGGCATGGGAACTCCTTGATTGGGCTAGGCTCAATAGAGTCAGGAGACTTGTGAGAAGAGAAACCCTCTCTAACAGGAGTGGTCTCCAGTGAGTCACCCTGATAGACACTTCTAGGATCATTTATCATTACAGGCTGGACAGTGGCTAGGTGGTCAGGTCTAGTTGGTGGGATTTCACTATAAGACTGCATTTTCTCAAAGTCTTCAGATTCAGCTGTTTCACCCATAACTTTCAAAGCTTCATCAGTTCCCTTAATCTGTACATTTTTTTCAAACTCAGAAACCTCATGGCTGTAGTCCATATCTTCAACAAAACTGCCTCTTTTGGTGAACTCAAAAACCATTCCATGTTCTGTCTGTACTTGTTCTTGAACTTCTGTATGTGACAAATCTTTCATTACACCTGTTTGGATTTCTGCAGGTGACAACTCTTTCACTGTACCCTTATACCCATTCTGGTCTTCATCTTTGGTGTCTTGCAAGCGTAGTCTCTCAGGATCCATTTCTTTTGTTGCGTGCTTATACCCATACTGATCTTCTTCCTCTGCATCTTGTAAACGTATTCCCTTAAGATCTGTTAGATCTTGAACTTCTGTAGGTGAAAACTCTTCGATCACACCTGTTTGGATTTCTGTAGGTGACGACTCTTTCAGTGTACCCTCATACCCATGTTGGTCTTCTTCTGCTGTCTCTTGTAAATACATTCCCTTAATCTCTGTTTGGAACTGTTCTTGGACTCCTGTAGGTGACACTTCTTTCATTGTACCTGTTTGGATTTCTTCAGGTGACAATTCTTTCACAATGCCCATTTGGATTTCTATAGGTGACAGTTCTTTCACAATGCCCATTTGGATTTCTGTAGGTGACAATTCTTTCATCATACCCTTATATCTTTTCTGGTCTTCTTCTTCTGTGTCATGCAAATGTAGTCCCTTGGGATCCATTCTGGAACATTCTTTTTGGACTTGTGTGAGTGACAACTGTTTGGTTGCGCCCTTATACCCATAATGATCTTCTTCCCTTGCCTCTTGAAAATGTATTCCCTTAAGCTCTGTTAGAACTTGTTCTTGGACTTCTGTAGGTGAAAACTCTTCGATCACACCTGTTTGGATTTCTGTAGGTGATGATTCTTTCAGTGTACCCTCATACCCATGTTGGTCTTCTTCTGTTGTCTCTTGTAAATGCATTCCCTTAATCTCTGTTTGGAACTGTTCTTGGACTCCTGTAGGTGACAGCTCTTTCATTGTACCTGTTTGGATTTCTTCAGGTGGCAATTCTTTTATTGTACCTGTTTGAATTTCTTCAGGTGACAATTCTTTCACAATGCCCATTTGGATTTCTGTAGGTGACAGTTCTTTCACAATGCCCATTTGGATTTCTGTAGGTGACAATTCTTTCGTCATACCCTTATATCTTTTCTGGTCTTCTTCTTCTGTGTCATGCAAATGTAGTCCCTTGGGATCCATTCTGGAACATTCTTGGACTTGTGTGAGTGACAACTGTTTGGTTGCGCACTTATATCCATAATGATCTTCTTCCCTTGCCTCTTGAAAAGTTATTCCCTTAAGCTCTGTTAGAACTTGTTCTTGGACTTCTGTAGGTGAAAACTCTTCAATCACACCTGTTTGGATTCCTGTAGGTGATGATTCTTTCAGTGTACCCTCATACCCATGTTGGTCTTCTTCTGTTGTCTCTTGTAAATGCATTCCCTTAATCTCTGTTTGGAACTGTTCTTGGACTCCTGTAGGTGACAGCTCTTTCATTGTACCTGTTTGGATTTCTTCAGGTGGCAATTCTCTTATTGTACCTGTTTGGATTTCTGTTAGTGACAGCTTTTTCAATGCACCTGCTTGGATTTCTGCAGGTGACAACTCTTTCATCACACCCTCATACCTTGTCTGGTCTTCATCTTTGGTGTCTTGTAAACACAATTCCTCAGGGTCAATTTCAACACATTCTTGGATTTTAGGAGGCGACAACTCTTTTGCTGTGCCCTTATGGCCATACTGATCTTTCTCTGCATCTTGTAAATGTATTCCCTCAAGCTCTTTTAGGGCTTGTTCTTGGACCTCTGTGAGTGACAACTCTTTCAATGTGCCTTTTTGGATTTCTGTAGGTGATAATTCTTTTACTGTACTCTCATATTCATGTTGGTCTTCTTCCTCTGTCTCTTGTAAGTATATTGCCTTAAGCTCTGTTTCAACTTGTTCATGGACTTCTGTAGGTGACAACTCTTTCAATGTACCTGTTTGGATTTCTGCAGGTGATATATCTTTTATCATAGCTGTCTGGAATTCTGTAGGCGGCAACTTTTTTATTATACCCTCATACCCATGTTGGTCTTCTTTGTCTGTCTCTTGTAAATATGTTCCCCCAATATCTGTTGGGGCTTGTTTTTGGACATCTATAGGTGACAACTCTTTCACCATATCTGTTTGAAATTCTGTAGGTGACAACTCTTTCATCATACCCTTATACACATGCTGGTCTTTTTCCTCTGTATCTTGCAAACATGTTCCCCCAAGCTCTTTTTGGACTTGCTCTTTGACTTCTGTAAATGACAAATTTGTTATGATACATGTTTGAATTTCTGTAGGTGACAACATTTTCTTCATATCCTTATATCCATGCTGATCATCTTTTTCTGTCTCTTGTAAACACGTGTCTTCAAGCTCCATTTCGGCTTGTTCTTGGACTTCTGTAGGTGACAACTCTTTCACTGTATCCTCATACTGATGACCTTTCTCTGTCTCTTGTAGATGTATTCCCTTAATCTCTGGTTGGGCTTGTTTTTGGACTTCTGTAGCTGACAACTCTGTCATCATGCCTGTTTGGATTTCTGTGGGTGTCAACTCTTTCATTGTACCCTCATATTCATGTTCATCTTCTTGTTCTGTCACTTGTAAATATGTTCCCTGAAGCTTTTGACCTAAACATTTGACTTCCATGGATGATACATCTGGCACTGTATCTTTACCTTCTTTCTCAAAGTCTCTCTGTATGGATAATGTAGCCTCCTTAACAGCTAAAATTTGGTCTTTGGGACTTGCTTGGGGGCTTTGAAATTGTTCCTCATATGTTTCACTGTCCCCTAAGCTTGTACGAGGTGTCCTGCCAGGTGAATCTCCAACTTTATCATTGTCCTTCTCCAAACTTTCCCCAATTTCATCATGGATTGCACTAGGACTGAATGGTACGCTGTGTACCATAGCTTCAGCAAATCTGACCACAGAGTTTGGTTTATATGAATGGTACTCAAAAGTAGCACGGTCCAAGGATTTTCTATCTTGAATGATTCTAGATTCTCTGGAGAATCCGAGTTGGGCTGAGCCTGCAGCCTGCTTAAAGAGCTGATACTCTGGACTGTCTTCCAGTTCCTCCTTGATGACAGCACTGAAGTCTTCAGAGGGTCTCCGGTCTGGGCTAATCTGTGGCTCCTCAGAGATTCTTCGTTCATGCCTAATGGTCTGATAGGTCAACCTCTCAGGGCTACGCTCTCCCTCCTCATATAGGAGAATCCCTCCTATTGTTGATTCTTCAACTTTTTTAGACTCTTCTGAATCTTTACTGAGTTGATAATCTGAATTTTCTACTTGTTCATGTGGCCCTTGATATGATTCTCCAAATTGAATGACTATTTTTTCTGGAGTGTGCAGTCTCTTCAGTCTATAATCTTCCTGGTCACTGGGTGAAACATCTGAAGTTACTACTTGTACAACTGTTTGAATAATGTTTTGACTGGTACCACAATCTTCTGAGGTAATCACTGACTGTCCATGTACAATTTCATCACTAATCACTGTCTGTTGATACTGGCCAAGAACATCATGTGATGATTCTCCAGTCTTTTGCTTTGACTGCTGAGTTTCTAGGATTTGACTATACTGAGAGTCCTGAGATGCAGTTGCAGTAGAAGTAACAGCTAGATCAGTTATAGCTTTGTGTTCAAAAAGACCAGACTTGTTCTTTGACGGGTCCTGCCCGGTTTGAAATGCTTTCATCAGCTCTCTCACTGACATTGTCTCTTCTATTCTCTCAGTCTGGGATCGTGGAGATTTGGGTGATTTAGGAAGCACCGTGCATGAGTCATTCGTGATCCTGCTCTGGACAGTGGACATGTGTTTGGATTCCTGTCGAACCTGTTTCTTGAGGCTCTCTTCTTTTTCCTCTTCTTCCACTTTCTTTTGAAGTGCTTTGACTCTGTCCTTGATGGAGCCTATGGGAGTGTCCACGACTTTGGGGGACACAGGAGCTGGTCCAGGCACTACCTCAGGATCTCCAAGAACTGTGTCTCCATCCAGCGATTCTTCAGAACTCATTCTTTCAAGTTCATCTTCTGAGCTACCACTAGCAAATTCTCTCTCTTTAAGCTTCCTTCTTGCTGGCTTTTTGATTTTCGGAGGATGACGCCTCCGCTCTCGTGGTAGCACAACTTCCGTAAATGTTTCTTCAACAATCTCCCCTTCTTGAACATGATGAGCTCCCACAGGAATCTCCTGGAGATAGGTCTCTAAGTCAGTAGTAAGATGCGAAACCATTTCAGACGTATCCTTCCTGGGTGGGGAACTGGAGTCAGTGGCTCTTGTGATTCTGACCTCTGTGAGTAAAGGTTCCTGAACATGAACAATCTCCTTACTTTTTGTTTCCTCAAAACCTTGAAGTACCCAGTCTTCATCTCCAGACTTTGATTTTCTTACAGTTTCTTTACTATCTGTTTCACCAAATGCTCCAACGCGCAAAATCTCGCCTACCTTCTCCAGGTCCTCTTTAACTTTTTCCACTATATCAAAAGGCTCCTCAGCCTCTGCACTAGCAATGCCTGTTTCTAATTTTTCATCTCCATCTGCAACTAGTGATTGCTCTGACAGGTCAGTGGTCAGAATAGTGGACATTCTGATTAGGTCTTGCTTCATATCAGACACATCTGAGAGAAGGTCTGGACTTGCGAGCGTGGCTGGATCATGAGCCATTTGTGTGTGTAAGATGGAAAGTTCTGTAGATTCTGTTTCATCCTCATCTTCAATTTTGAGAGCAAAATGGATTTAAAGAACAAAAGGGAAATGAAGAGGACAAAAGACATTGGAAAACTGGTCAGGGCAGGAGCAATACAATAAATCTTCAGTTGAGAGGACTGACAGAAGTGTGGTGAAGCTGACAGATTAGAAAGTCACTAGATTGGAATGATGGGTTTGGGGAATTTAGGTTGGCATGGGAGCAGCTAAGCAAAGCGGAAGAAAGAGCTGGGACACAATGGGCAGGAAATAACTTGCTTAAACATGTTATATAAGAGTACCCATTCATACGCATGAAAGAGGGAAGAGTTGAGAGGTAGACTAACACAGAAAGCTGAATACAAAACAAAGATAAACAAATGGACAAAGCAATCTGGAACAGAGCAAAACAGAGCCACAGAGGCATCTCAAGATTGTTCTCGACATTAAGAACTCATGCCAACAGAAACAGACACTGAATACCAAATAATCCCATTATTTTTCCATCGAGCGCATAAAGCCAGAATACACTGACCAGACAAACACAAACACTGTCTAGAAAAAGTAAAGCCAAATCAAGGACAAGAACAAGAAGAGAACCTTCTAACAGCCAAACTCAGGTATAGTGCACCGACCAGACGTTTGTGTTTGTCCTGTCGGTGAACTCTGGTCTTGAAAAGCACTCTGGTCCGGTGAACTCTGGTCTTGAAAAGGCTCTGGCCTTGAATGCAAACTCTTTTAGGCAGACACTACACACGGTATGCTTTAAATCCACTGGTGCTATGGCATTTTCAGTCGTCAGTCTAGTGATAAAACAAGTATCTGAACACATGATTGGTCCAGTGAAAGCATAGTGACATTGATGAATGACAAACAGAACTAAAGCCACACAAAAGAATAACAAAAAAATAAAAGAGACGCAAAAACATAAAATAATAAATAGTCACAAAGTAGAAGGAACACACGCACACAGGTCTAACAAGCACACATATAACATGTGCAAGTCAAGTTATTTCCATGCAAAGCGAGATACCAGTGTCCATGCAGTTGTACATGAAACAAGCAGTGTTGGGGGTGATGTGGACTATTTGGATTTTCCTTTCTTGCAGAGGTAAAGTTATCAGTAGAGGCTGAGGATCTAAAATTTTCACCTAAAAGAAGAGCCCAAAGTGGCAATTTCAGTTTTCAGCCAAAAAAAAAAGCAAAAAATTAAAAATACGCTTAAAGAAGACAGTTCTTTAAGGCTTCTTTAGTGAAAAACATGGGCCTTATTCTGGAGTTTTGTCCCATGTTTGTTTTTATATGTGTTCTTGAGAAAGGTCTTAAGAAAAGGTCTACGTCAGGTTCATGACGTGTTCTTAAAGCGCAGAACTGTTCTCACCTTTGTGCTCATGAGTGTGTAGATTCTGTTCTTACGAACAAATCCCAAATGTGAAAACATTGGTGAATATCAGAGTCTTCGTGAAAACTGTGTAAGTGGGGTTTAAGAAGAAATTTCTTCTTAAAAACAGTTGGGGAATGAGGCCCATGGTTCTATATAGAACCATGAACACTCGATGAACCATTTGCATGCTTATAATATATATATATATATATATATATATATATATATATATATATATATATATATATATATATATATATATATATATATACGTAAAGTTCAGATTAAGTGACCCTTATGAGTCCCACAAAACCCACATACACAGCAGTGAACACACACTAGGGGGCAGTGAATGCAATTGCCCAGAGCGGTGGGCAGCCCTATCCACAGTGCCCGGTTAGCAGTTGGGGGTTCGGTGTCTTGCTCAAGGGCACCTCAGTCACGTTCTGTCAGCTCTGGGGATCAAACTGGTGACCTTCTGGTCACAAAGCTGGTTCCCTGACCTCCAGCCCATGACTGCCCCAAGTTTCTATTTTCAGTATCTATTAGTTGAGTGTCCTGGATTTTGACTTCGGTCGAGCACTTCTATTAGAAGTGAGGTTCATTTTAATCTAGAAAGTAATCAGTAAAGTAACACGGGAGTAATCAGCCCTCAGGGTTAGTTTTTTGAGTAAGTACCCCAACATTGCCAGTATGACATGTGACATGCAAATGAAATCAGTGATTTCATTTCAGGAAAACGCGCCCAGCCTGCACAGCCGAGGAAGGACGTGGAGATGGATTCCAACCTTGAGTTTAATATTAAAGTACAACATTCGCCATTCGTTTCTACTCAGATCATAGATGCTGTAAATACACGACATGAATCTTGATAAAACCATCAGTTGTGTTTTAGCTGCATGCTAAGCGACATATATATATATATATATATATATATATATATACAGGCAGCAAAGAGACACGGGGTTTAGTTCAGACAGCAGCTATATATATATATATATATATATATATATATATATATATATATATATATATATATATATATACATACATACATACATACATACATACATATGTAGGTATATACTCTGTACATATAGATTTCACTGTCATTGAAAGAAAACGTCATGTTTCCAGTATGGTCACTTCACAGTAGAAGGGAAAACCTTCTTTACTTATAATGGAAGCCAATGGAACCAGAATTTTCTCCAAGTCGTTTTGGGCCGTTTCTTTTGGTCCATTCATCATGAAATTTATGTACAATGTAAAGGGTATTTGACAGTTTCAAATTATATAAAAAAACTGAAAAACGACAAAAATGAAGGTACGAGGTTTTCTTCCTGCAACATTGCTGCATATGAGTGATGTTGCGCTCAGTGGGGTGGAGTTATAAGCAGAGCGAAACACAACATAAAGATGGAGGAGAAAATGCTCAGCAGCCAGAGCACAGCAACCTCGGGTCCAGTTAAACTGCTTTCTTTAGTTAAACAGGGCTTGTGAAGAGATCACAGTAGTAAAGCTTGGATTTCAGCGCTATAGAAATCAGAAATAAGTAATTGCTTACATTTCTCATGAGTCTTGTCGCTCTGAAAAAGGAAGAAAGTGGTTAAAATAGAAAGTCATCAGTTTAAACTCCACTTAATAAAATGATAATAATTCTGTAATAATGCATTACTGTGTGATAATTCTGCTGAAATTACATACATTTACCAATAAATTACAAACAGACAAAAAAACAAACCTCTTCATCAGCATCCTGGTCTGAATCAGATTCCTGGAAACAATAAAATAATAAGGCAATAATTTCATTATTAGTAATATTAGTATTTATTACATGATTACTATATGATTACACTTCCTCATATTATATTACTAATTCTTACAAGTTATTACTACAATATATTGTGTTATTAATTCTTACCTTATATTACTACATAATAGTAAATTATTAGTTATTACATTTTATTATAACATTACACTGGACTATATTATTAATTCTGACATCATATTACATTACATTAAATCATATTTTTAGTTTTCATATTATATTGTTACATTATAGTATATAATCAGTTCTCACACTTGATTAGCTTATTACAGTGTATTATATTAAGAGATAATACATTATATAAATACATTACATTACAGTGTATTATCTGTTATTACATTAGATTAATACATTAGTCTATTATGTTATTACATGTCATATTCTCTCATTACAGTGTATTGTATTAGTAGTTATTTCATTATATTAATACATTGCATGCGAGTCTATTATCTGTTATTACATTATATTAATACATTACATTGCATGACAGTAGTTATTACTTTGTTATTAAATTACATTGCAGTATATTAGTAACTATTACATTTTATAATCATATTAGCTTAGTTATTACATTAGCAGTTATTACAATATGTTGTCACATCGGATTGTATTATATATTAGTTATTACATCATATAATAAATGCACTTCATTAATGTTCATTATTTTTGTATTTTTAGAGAAATGAGCTGATCAGCGCCGAATGCTACTGCACCTTTAACCCTCTTCCGTACCTTTGAGTAAACAGGAAGTGTAATGTTGAGGTTGCAGATGGCATTGTGGGTAAGACTGCGGTAAGTCCTCGGCTCCTTGGTGAAGGACAGCCGGCCGCAGGGCTCCTGCGCGGTGTCCCGGATCTGTTAAGAAAAGCACCGATCAATGAGCAGCCCAAACAATCAGATAACCGATAAACGGACGGATGAATCACGTCAACGAGCCAGTCAGAGTCTGAGCAGGTGGGACGGGACCTTGATGAAGAGCGAGAGTCTGTTCTCCTTGAAGGCGTAGAAGCTGAAGACATGGTGCTGCCCACTTTTGGTCAGAGGCACCAGGTTTCCAAAGCAGTCGGCGAAGATGGGCTTTCCTTCCAGAACCTGCAAGAGAGTCAGAGCTCCTTCATGTAAAAGGCATTGATTATAATGTGGTACAGTGCATATTAACACATCGTCACTGTCAGCAAAGACACAAGAGTCTCCACTGCTCAGTCTTCTGTATGACAGCCACACAGCCGCCCTTTCAACAGAAATCAAACTCCTTTACCTTGACTCACATTAGAACTGAAGAACAGCTGGAACAGTTTCCTGTTATCATTTTGGAGATGTTGTTTTTTCTTTGGACAGTGATGAAACATCCAAAAGTTTGAGAGCTCTAGTGAAAATGGCTCTACTTTGCATATAAAGGTCCAGTCCCATTTCACCCCTGTCCCCTACCACTTAGCCCTACCCCTCTGTTTTGCGCATTCACGTTTCGGTGTAGGGTGTCCCGATTCTTGTTGTGATAGAGGGGTGAAGTGTTGGGGCTTCATGACCCTCCAAACGGAGGTTTTTCAGAGACTCCAAAAAGAGAGAGATATGAGAAAAAATAAAAACTAGCAAGACGGAGCAGAAGAGACCAAAGAAACCCACAAATGTGAAAATTTTCTCTGTTAAAAAATCAGGATAACCACCGTTTTATATTAGTTTAATGTGGCTTCAGTAAATTTTGGTTGTTTTTCTTCATAACAAGCATGAAAAAATGCTGATAGCGTGCTAATGTCTCAGTAGCTAGCTAGCTAACTTTCCCTTTCCACCTTAAATAGTCCAGCAGTTCTGATGCCTGAAGCTCCTGAATGTACCTGCTGCTCCATTTAAGTTGGAACGGGAAAATTCAAACAAGAATCTGGAGAATCTCTGACTTCAGCTTCATATCACTGAAGAATTAGGGGGGGTGATAATAAATAACTGCCCCCCTCTTTGAAGGCGTCTGATCCCTAAATATAACTAAAGCCCAGCAGTGAGGAGCTGAACTTTCCCCTCCTCTGCTGTCCCTGCAGACGGGCAGGGTCGCCTACAGAGCGGCGCTAGTAGCTGATAATGAAGTGATGCTCTTTTATTAGAGGGTCTCATTTCAGAGGAGAAGACAACCCAATGGTTCTATGTAGAAATTGGAATCTATTGGGAATTGTGTTGTGTTAAAGGGTTCTATACAGCACCAGAAAGGGTTCTGCTATTGTATACAAGCTTGTCATCCAAGCAACAGCAGAACCCTTTTCAAAAAAGTTCTACATAGAACCATATACAACACATTCTTCATCAATCTGAAGAACCTTTTGACTATGCAAAGAACCATGAGCCAAAGTTGCACTGCACTCCCCCTACTGGTCACAATGGAAACTGCTTGTAAATCTTGTAAAAACCGAAAAGGTTAAAAATCTTAAAATGTTTCTGGTTAAGCTGGTAATTTGGAGCAGTTATGGTGAAAATTGTGTGCATTTCATTTTAATTGTCATAACTTTTCCAAAGAGACTGTCACTTTAGGTTATAAATATACTTTGGTGATGTTTCTTAGATTTAGATTAAGTGACCCTTATTCGTCCCACAACAGAGAAATTTCACGTCCGCATTTAACCCATCTGTGAAGTGAAACACCACATACACACTAGTGAGCACAAACACACTAGGGGGCAGTGAGCACACTTGCCCGGAGCGGTGGGCAGCCCAATCCACAGCACCCAGGGAGCAGTTGGGGGTTAGGTGTCTTTTGCTTAAGGACACCTCAGTTATGTGCTATCGGCTCTGGGGATCTTCCGGTCGAAACGCTGGTTCCCTAACCTCCAGTCCATGACTGCCCCAAATGGTGTTCCCTGACCGGGAATTGAACCCCGGCCAAGGTGGTGACACCGCTGAATCCTAACCACTAGACCACCAGAGACAAAGTGGACGAAGGCTGTTCTGTCGCCTTTTTATAGTTTTATAGTTTCTTTATATTTTGATGTAGAAGTAAAGTCATCAGTAGTCGCTGACGATCAGAAATTTACATCCATAAAGTGGCAATTTCAGTTTTGAGCCAAAGGAGAAAAAAGTTGAAGACACGTTTATCTAAGTTTAGTTAGATGGTGAAGTTCAGTTCATGTTATCGGTCTGAACTCCACCTTAGTGTGGGAGATGCACAGACACAGGGACTACATTTCCCATCATCCTCTCCTCTACGCTGCACCATCATACCTCGACATCTCTGCTGCGTGCCACCTCAGTGAAGTTCTCCTGCTGCTCCAGGGTTTTGTCCATCTTATCATCGGTCATGCAGAAGCAGCGCAGTCGCGCCTCGATGGGGTCCAGTGTTTTGGCGAAGATGACGAATTTGGCCATGTAGGGAACGCAGATGATCTCGCGGTAAAGCTGCGTGGAGAAATTCACCGACTCCTGAGTCTGTCGGCAGTCAATCAGCCAGAACCTGAAACACAACACCACACAACAGCATTACTGCAGCGGTTTCACACAGTCGCTCTGACAGACTGTAATACACTACAGGAAGCGTAGGAGGCGATACGGCTTCTACTGTTTCATTTACAAAGCTCTATAATGTTCATATGATCCACACAGTCGCTCTGACAGACTGTAATACACTACAGGAAGCGTAGGGGGCGATACGGCTTCTACTGTTTCATTTACAAAGCTCTATAATGTTCATATGATCCACACAGTCGCTCTGACAGACTGTAATACACTACAGGAAGCGTAGGGGGCGATACGGCTTCTACTGTTTCATTTACAAAGCTCTATAATGTTCATATGATCCACACAGTCGCTCTGACAGACTGTAATACACTACAGGAAGCGTAGGGGGCGATACGGCTTCTACTGTTTCATTTACAAAGCTCTATAATGTTCATATGATCCACACAGTCACTCTGACAGACTGTAATACACTACAGGAAGTGTAGGGGGCGATATGGCTTCTACTGTTTCATTTAAAAAGCAATGTGTAAGAAGATGAAAGTGAGCAGCTGACCTAGCTGATACGTTGGTGGTGAAGGAGACGCACTGGTTGATGAAGGTTAGAGGAGTAGATCCTGTAATGTCCTCCCACTGCGCTGGAGTTGTGCCTCCTAAACAGAAAGACATACAATAGTAATACTGAATTTCCCATACATTAAAGCAGGGCTGAGCGATATGGCAAAAAAACAAGTTCACTGTATTTAAATACATTTTCACAACACATGATACAGACAATCAGAGGAATCATGAGCAAGCCATTAGGTTTAAGAAGACAGGACCTACTGGAGAAACATTATCTTTACCAAACTTAATAATAATAATAATGCAGACATTTAAAAAAATACATTTACATGTCAATAAAACGACATCAGTAACTCTGACCATAGAGAAGGTCATTGTGATGATCACAATAACAAACCTGTGATGCTGCAGAGTAAACGCAGGGTGGGCGTGTCCCCACCGAACATATTGCTGGTTCCATCGTTGGTGGAGCTTTTGGGGATGGGGATCGTCATGGTGATCGGCTTGTGAAACTTGCGTCGTCGGGGCTCCAGAGTAACGATGGGGCTGAACGTAGCTTTATTCCCCAAAATCTTCCTCACCATATCCTCCCCTATAGGCTGGGCCTGAAAACAACCCCCAGGAAACAGCCAGTCTAAAGTCAGAGGTGGGTGATGGTATCAACTTTCCAAACACTGAAAAGAAATTATTAAATCCTCCCAGAATTAAGCTAAACTATACATAATAAAAGCAAGCAGAAAACACCTTGAGACATCTCATGGGTCTTCCAAAAACCAGGCACTCGATCGCCTTTAGAGGGCAGCAGTGAGCTATGTTTGTTTACTTGAACTGCAGCTGTTTCTGAACTAGAAGACTAAACACTTTGTAATGAGTTTGCTGAGCCGCCCGCCCCTCTGGGCCCCTACTTTGACGGCCGCAAGAGCCGGCAGGAAGGCGGGGCCCGAACACCCAACAGCGATGAACCTCGGCGAGGACGCCATGGAGAGAGCTGTGAGAGTGGAGGGGGTGGAGCGCAAAGCCCGAGCTCCCCAGACATATGCAAGTCACGAGAGTGACGCAGGGAGGAGGAGGACGAGGACGCTGGTCCTGGCTCTCATGGCCATCATCATCGGGGCCCGGGGGGTGGGCGCATGCCACAGTAACATAAGAAGCTAATGTTATTGACATGTAGGATGGTGATGTCCCATTTCCGCCCCACCTAATCACAAATTAGAGCTGTACCTTTGGCAAAACCATGTGTAATGACTCAGATTTGAACACTACGATCTGAACTGCCCAATTACAGAAGAACTGCAGATATATCCATGAGCACCTGTAGGCCTACTCGGATCCTCTTGGTCAGCGCTCCTTCAGGGAACACGGCCTGCACCTGTGGAACCAGCGTGCTGCTCAGGACTCCGCCCTCCGGACCAATCAGATGACTGTCCTGCTTTATCCGGGACACCACTGCAAAGTACTGTGGGAAGTCACGAGTGATGATACGGCAGATTCGCTTCTTCTCCAGCTCCTCTGGTGAATCCAACTCTGAACCAAACACAATAGAGGTACAGCAAAAGAATGTTTGTTCATTACACTGCAGCACAACCATTCCCTACTCCATACAGGACCTGGGTTAGGGGCTAATGGTAAGGGTTTAGGGATAGGAATGTGCACTTCTCTACTCCAAATCATGAGTAGAATACTAGCCTTCAGGAAACTGAACCCTGAAATCACAGGCTCCTCACCTGCTGTCTTCTATGTTGTTAGTTGCCATAATCTCATGATCAGTGACTAGTCGACATCAAGCATTATCACCAAGCAGTAAATCAAGTAGTCTGTGCAACCACAAGTAAGGTTTAAGATTTAGGGTTTATGGTTTACCCTCATCTATGCCTTTGAGGATCTGGTCGACTTGTCATGGTTTAAAGTGATGGTCTCCAACCCTGGTCATGGAGCCCTACTTTCCTGCAGTGTTTGGTTCCAGTCAGTATCCAATAAGCTACTCTGACCCTTACTTAAGTCTAAAACATCTCATCCAGACAATCCGGTACTGGAAAAGAGGTATAGGGTGTAGGGTTTACCCTCATCCATGCCGTTAAGGATCTGGTTGAGTTCCTCTTCTGTGTGTTCACAGTGATGCTCCCTCCAGCTCTCCCCCGTCTCACTGCGCAGAATCACCAGCTCACGCTCAGAACCACGCAGAGCTGCAAAGTGAGGAATCTCCACAATCACCGGCCTAACAGATACAGCCAGGAACAAGACTTACAGTCAGAGTTTAACTTCACACATTCAAATGTTTAATATCTAAAGACGTGTACAATAAAATGAGAATAAACAAATGAAAATCAAGCTGGGAGCTTCTATATAGACATAAAAATAAAATAATGAGTTTATTGTTAGGAGAACATTCCATCTGATCTCAGAGCAGCACAACAAACTTCACAGATCTGGTAACATCAACATGTACAACAGTGTATGCGCAAAACTGAACAGGAGCAGTGCACATTTCAATGCTGCACTGAAAGGATACAGCAGCATTAGCTCACTCAGGTAAAACAACACTGAAAACACCCAAACACTAAAAACAGACAAACCACTACAGAGTTTACTTACATGAACCATAAAGCCAGCAGTATACTTGAAACGACAAAAGAACTACATGAATTAGAACTGGAACTAAACACACTGATGTAAGTATAGTTAAAGAGAACCAGGGGTACGTCTTTCTGAGACTCAGCACCACTAGAGGCTTGAAGCACATCTCTATCTCAAGATGTTCTGCACCATTTTGCTACACTTCCTGGGTTGAACAACATGCTTCAGTGCGAAATGGGGTGCAGCAAACTTTGAGGGACGCTTTCTCGTGTTTGCTGGGCTTGTCAGAGGTATTATCTGATCAGCGGTGACATGTACAGAAACCCCACCATATTAAAATTGCAGCACACACAATGAATTCTGAGTCTTCTACAAATGCAGCCACTGCAGTTCATGGTGCAGACATTAGAAGGTTCCATTTAAATAGACGTTTGCGTTTCGTTGGGGCTGAATGCAGCCCTGGACTGTGCAGTGACGCTGGCAGCCATTTGATATATGGAGCAGTCACAGCCAGGAAGAGGTCTCAGAACAAGACAAGATGTCAATTACGGTGACATTTTGCCACTTTTCTGTTTAAAATATACTGCCGGCTTATGAGTGATGTTTCTGGAGTCAGTGCAGTTTTTGGTTTGCAGAGCGAACCTGAGCCCAGAAAACAGCACTACTATTTACATTTATGGCATTTGGCTGATGCTCTTATATCCAATTTACACAAGAAGGCGAAGGTAGTGTTAGGAGTCTTGCCCAAGGACTCTTATTGGTATAGTGTAGGGTAGGGATTGAACCCCAGTCTACAGAGTACTAACCAACCACTACCACTCTAAATCAGGGGTGCCCAAACTAAAGTGCAACACTTGTGGTGGATTTAAGACCATAAGGACAAAACCATTTACAAATAAAGTAGGTTGACTTTCTGGCTGGAGAAATCAAGCATGGGCCAACTTTGGGCAGCCCTGTAAAGAAAAACTGACACCAAATAAAGCCTGTGGGTGCGGGCTTGAGGGGATACATGAACTGATCCACACTGTCAGGGAGTGGCAGGGTCCTCCAGTGTATCAGTGTGTGTATGCGTGAATGCATCAGGGAATCACTGTGTGTCCTACCCTAAGAATTTGGTTCCAGGTGGGCCGAGCTGCAGGATCCTGCTGACCAAACTCTCACCCTCATTCAGAGGGGGCGGAGCTGTGGGCAGGTGCAGCTTTCTGCTCCACACGCAGCGTTAAAGTGGTTAAAATAAGAAAATGTAACACATACAGGCACACATATACCACAGACTGCTCAAAGTCACACACACATCAATTCCATTAAAGATAACAAGGGTCTCCAAAATGATCAAACACAATGATTTATAAGCAGCATAAACATCTGGAACTAGTCCTGGAGGATACACTGATGATCGTTATTATCCAAGGCAAATCAAACATGTTTTTTTAATATAGAAGAGGTGTGTACTTTTGCAAAAATTAATATGCTATTCCATCTCTGACAATATTGTAAACAGCAAAGGCTTCAACTTGGAACAATTACTGCTGTGTGACACTAAATACTGCTGTTATTCTACTCAAGACACAAGACTATAAAAAATTTGATGCTTTAAGACTAGATTTTGGACTTTACTGTAAGGACTTGTGGTTTAATTCAGGTCTTGACTTGAGATTAAACTTGGGACTTGCCTGTTTTACTCAGGATTTACCTGTTTTTCTTAAGACAAGACATGGGACTTGTCTGTCATGACTCGGGATTAGACTTGGGACTTGCCTTTCATGACTTGAGATTAGACCTTAGGCTTGCCTTGAATTGGGACTAGACACGAATCTTTCTTGTTGTGACTTGGGACTTGCCTGGCTTGACTCGAAATTTGCATGTTTTGACTTGGTACTTGCCTGTCTTAACTTGAGACTAGATTAGAGAATTGCCTCTTGTGGCTTGGGACTAGACTTGGGACTTGCCTGACTTGACTTGGGACTAGATTAGAGAATTGCCTGTTGTGGCTTATGACTAGACATGAAACTTTCTTGTCTTGACTTGAGACTTGCATGTTTTGACTTGAGACTAGATTAGAGAATTGCCTGTTGTGGCATGGGACTAGACTTGGGACTTGCCTGTTGTGGCTGGAGACTGGACATGATCAGGACCGATCTCTCTGAATTGGGACTAGGAAACTTTCTTGTCTTGACTTGAGACTTGCCTGTAATGATTTTAAACTAGCTTGTCTTGACTCGGGACTTGCTTATTTTGACTGAAGTCTTGACTCAGGACTTTCATGCGCTGACTTGTGACTTCCTTTTCTTGACTTGACACTTGACTCTAGACTTGTACTGTATGTCTTGACCTGGAATTTCACTTGAACTTTCCTTTTCTTGACTTTTTTCATGACTTGAGTCTGTTTGGTCTTGAGACTTGACTTAGGATTTGACTCTGGATTTGCCTCAGGACTCGCCTGCCTTGAATCGGGACTTGACAGTCTAAACTTAATACTTACTTCTTGCTTGCAACTCAATGACTTATTTCCCCTCTCCTTTTTACTGTCTAGAGATATTTCACCTCTCTTACCCGAGGAACTGTGCCCCAGTGGGTCCGACCTCTATGATCCTGCCTGCAATTCCTTCACCCTCCACCAGAGGGGGCATGGTGGCGAGTCTGTGTCTCTTCACCAGCCTGCAGGTAACCCTTGTGGGTGCTGAACACTTCCTGGGTGGCACGATGATGCGCAGGCCATTGTGACGGCAGCCGCGCATGGCACCACCCCGGGCATCCACCATAAAGCTCACGAGAAAGCTGATTGGACGAGAGAGAAAGCAAACAGCCAAATACAGACCGCCACTGAATAAACAGCTCAGTTAAATATTTAATTTACATAACTGTCCTCTCCAGGCTCCGCCCACAGATACCTGCACAGTTGACCAAGCTTGACCATGTAGATGGTGTCAATAATCACTTAAATATGGAGTTTATTTCAAATCATTTTCATTTTCATGTGTGAAAGTTAACCAGCATCATAGCGTCACGGGCTACACCACTAGCTACTGTAGCACGGCTGAAGTTACGGTCAGATATTTACCCACAACTTTTCCCTTGTTGTGTACTGCTGTACCCAATTCAGCTGTTTTAGCATTGCTAATTAGCTATGCTTCTATACATCTCATCTGTTACAGAGCAGCTTGAGTTCATTGACGTAGCTTGATGCTGGACACTGGACGCTGTCTCAATTCGCACTGTAATCTGAATATATAATCTGGCTGTACGACAGGACAAATGTTGCGGTGAACCTCAGAGTAGTTTCAGCCATGCTGCAGTAGCTAGCTGTGTTAACTCACTTAGCTAGCAGTTTTAGACCGCACGAAGCTGGTGAACGTTCTGCTTAGCCCATCACTCCAAACGATTCTTCCAGCGTGACCTTCATCACTTGAAAATAACAATATTCATACACTAAATTTATACATTTGAATGTAGGTTGTATACTACAGTTTCTCATTAGACTGGAACTGGAACTGGATTTGTGGGTGGAGCATAGACAGGGCATTTCTCCCCTTACCCCAAAAGTTTGCTTCTATAGTTTTCACAGTGGAGCTATGAGGCTAATGTAGCCAGCAGGTAACAGGTCTACCCTGCCTGCAGTTAGCATGATGCTAACTGCATGCCTCAAGGCATTTGGCGTTGTTCAGTGACTCTAATAGACTCTAATACACTATGTGGTTTCTGACACCGTGAACTATAAACATGGGCTAAAATATGTTAGCATAGCTAATAAACAGTGGCAGTCACCTTGATTCCTGGATGTTGTTCATTCTTCTAATACTGTAATATTCAGGCTAATGTAGCTAGCAAGCAGTGCAAGCTTGTACCCCCCACCAATTAAGTCTGGACAACATTCAGGCTTCACGAAAGCTGGTACTTATTTGAATTTTCCATTTAAACCTTAAATAATGCACTATAACCGCTGCACCATTTAAGGTGGAATGGAAAATTCAAGTGAGGAATAGGAAGCCAACTTCACCAACACATTTGAGGCAAATGAGCTGACTCAGCAATGTATTTAGCACCACGCTAATTGGTGGGGTACAAGCTTCCTGTACTTGTTAGCTACATTAGCTCCGTAGCTCCCGTGCTGAGACGAAAGAAGCAAACTTCACACACCAAAGAGGTCTTGGCTGATTGGCTGTCTTTGGTTTAAGGGGGTAAATCTGATTATTTCGCAGAACTATCGCTTTAAAGACCAACATCATTACACAAACATGCATCGGACTGCAGGTACGTTTGATCAGACTGTGAGTGCAGTACAGTTATATTCTGGGCTGTATGTATGGAGGAATGCATGTAGTGGTGTACTCAAAGCTCGGTGAGAAGCTGTGCTGGAGGTCACGAGACCGACGTGAAACACACACTCACTCCAGCTTTCACACTTAGAATGAACTCTGATAACAGAATCCTCTTAATATGTGTGTGTGTGTGCGTGTGTGTATATCCACACACACACACACACACACACACACTGTGTGAGAGTAAAGCCAGCAGCCACCCAAATACCTGCAAGAAGGCTGATGAATCCTGATCATCTAATGTATCAAAATTCCTCCATAATGAAACGTTTAAGATGTAAAAAGAGGCGTTCAGAGTGGTTTAGTGTGAAACACTCAGTCAGAACTGTTCACAGTGGTGGCGATAGGAACCAGACGTCCGCCTCTACAAGCTTTCAGAGAATGATCACCTTTAGCAGCTGTAGCCAGTCAGCAGCCTGTCCATGTTGTCCAACCTCACACACACATATACACAGTCAAGTCATATTATTATGACCACTGGACCAATATCCAGAGTAACCACCATGTGCTGCACCGGCAGCACCTAGATGGGAGCGACTTATTATTCCAGATTTCTTATTATAGGAAAACTGATTATTTTGCACTTTTTTCCATCATCAACATTCCATATAAACTCAGACAACTCGTGTAGGTTCTCTGGTGGTTCTGAATGGTAAATAAAGTGTCTATGTCTGTGTTGTAGTCATGGCGACGCCTGGTTCCTATCACCGCCACTGTAAAGAGGTCTGAACCGTTTCACACCAAAACGCTCAGAGTCTCTCTGTTTACATCTCAGAGCAGAAATTACTTCAGATAGCTGGGTGGTTCCTGATGTTCATCTCTTTCTCGGTGTGGTACTGGATTCTGTTGGACCTCAAAAAGCTTCCAGAAGGTTCCGCTGACCTACCAAGGAAACCGAGTCTAGGAGTTTTTTTTTTTCTGAAGGTCTTTCTATCATTAGAGTTCCACCATCAGCCAAACTCCACACACACTCAGATGTGTACTGTTACTATGGAAACGACAGGTGGTCTCCATGGCAACCACATCACAGCAAGGCCAAGACCTCACTCACACACATCTGCAGCAAACACATGCAGAAAAGAAAAACAGAAGGGGAGAAAAGAATGAGCGAGAGAGAGAAAGAAAAAGGGATGAATGAATGATGGAAAATACAAACATACAAAAAAAGGAAAGAAGAGAAAAAAGAGGAGAGAAAATACAAGATATGATGAAGAAGGTGTGGAACAGAGAATAAGGGGAGGAGAACAAAACAGAGCATGAATAAAGAAAGAAAGAAAGAAAGAAAGAAAGAGACCGTGGGGGTGGGGGGGAAATCACCTGCTGTCATGGTCAAGGCACGGAGTTGACCGGCTATAAGCAGAACACAACACAGCATCACACACAGCATAGAGAGAGGGCGAGAGAGAGAGAGCGAGATAGGGAGAGAAAGAGAGGGAGACAAAGAGAGAGAGAGAAAGAGAGAGAAAGGGGGATGACACCACAAAAGAGGAAGAGAGGAAACAGCTTTGATTGATGGTCTGAGTTGGCTGTATGTAAAGTCATGGTGGCTGTAGCTAATGCTAATGTGTTGGAAAAGCAGAACTTTATCAGTAAAAACTGCCTGAGAGGATCCGACGTCTGCTGCAGTGAGAGTGAGCGTCCTGTAGGTGGAGCTCCTCCCACAGCCAGTCTCTAATAAATCCCTTACAGGATATAAGTCTATATTCACTTATAGCTGTTGCTCCAGTGGGCAGCGTGGTATGGTTACTACCCAGAGCTATCCATGCCCTGCACAAGGACCTGTTCACGTTCACCCATCGCACAATGGGCGGGGTTCTCTGTTGGAGGAGGGTAGGGGTGGGGGGTGTGGTGGGGGTCACGCCATTTTTCCAACCCAATGCTAGTGTTAACGGTAAACAACAGCAGCAACATTCGACAAGCTTCCAGTCCTGTTTGAGCTTTTCTGCGGCGAGTGCATTTCACCAATCCGTGGCCTGCACTATGTGTAGCCCCGCCCACACATCCCAGATTAGTACACTTGGTGCCACACAGATGCCTAAACTATGGAAGCTTCAAAGTCAAAACATAAACTCAGCTCAGGCACTCAGGCAGAGTATCGGTCACTGTACAGTAGGGATAACACAGTTATTAACTGTACCACACTGTCACTGCTGCACTATACTGCCCCCGGTGGACAAACGCCCCAGGTACACTGCAGCCTACCGTTCTGCGTGGGCCTGTGGTGCTATATATTAATGCATTTGATTGGAATAATATATTATCCCAATTCGAATTGGGTGTATTCGTATCTACTAGTATAACACTATGCATGTCCAAAAGTATCCAGACACCTCTTCTATTTAGTGTATTGGCCTATTTAACCAAAATCCTTTAGCT
This sequence comes from Pygocentrus nattereri, assembly GCF_015220715.1. Classification (NCBI taxonomy): domain Eukaryota; kingdom Metazoa; phylum Chordata; class Actinopteri; order Characiformes; family Serrasalmidae; genus Pygocentrus; species Pygocentrus nattereri. The sequence continues at coordinate 8,299,048 of NC_051232.1, forward strand.
GATCCAGATGTTAGATTGAAGGTACAGCTGTGTGATCTGTATCTAGAACAGCGGCCTTTCAATACGGCACCATCAGAGGATACCTTCTTTTCCAAATTGTCCAAACTCCAGGACTGTGGTTCTCCTCCCACAATGATGTGGGATATGCTGGAGTAATGGAGCTTCATTCAGATCCAGAATTGACCATCCAACATCAGTACATGACCTCAGTAATCAAATCCTCACAGCAATGTTCCTAGGGTATCATGTAGTGTAAGGAAGAGTAGAGCCTGTTTCTGCAGCAAAGGGGGTCAAACTCACTTTTAATTACCCTTGTTTCAGAAGAAATACTGGATCAGCTGGTGTTTCAGTGACTGGATACAATTGGACATACTGTATATATATATATGTGTGTGTGTTTGTGTGTGTGTGGCTGACCCAGAGTGCAGCAGTGTACTGGTCAGTACAACATTATCCAGGTGCTCTGCTCCCCAACTCAGCCGGTACGAGTCTTTCTCATTCTCTCTGGAGAGAGCAGAAACCTGCTAACAGACACACAACACACTCTGCACTCAGCACACAAGCTAAGCATTATTAGACACTGCAGGTACTGAAACTTACAAATACTAAACCCTGCAGCAAATAAACCCTACAGCTACTGAATCCTACAGCTACTGAAACCTTCAACTAATGAATCCCACAGTAACTGAACCCTACAGCTACTGAACCCTTCAACTAATGAACACCACAGTAATTGAGCCCTATATCTACTGAACAGTACAGATACTGAACCCTTCAACTAATGAATCCCACAGTAACTGAGCCCTACAGCAAATAAACCCTACAGCTACTGAATCCTACAGCTACTGAAACCTTCAACTAATGAATCCCACAGTAACTGAGCCCTACAGCTACTGAACCCTTCAACTAATGAACACCACAGTAATTGAGCCCTATATCTACTGAACAGTACAGATACTGAACCCTTCAACTAATGAATCCCACAGTAACTGAGCCCTACAGCTAATGGACCCTACAGATACTGAACCCTTCATCTAATGAATCCCACAGGAACTGAGCCCTACAGCTACTGAACCCTACAGATACTGAACCCTTCAACTAATGAATCCCACAGGAACTGAGCCCTACAGCTACTGAACAGTACAGATACTGAACCCTTCAACTAATGAACACCACAGTAACTGAGCCCTACAGCTACTGAACCCTACAGATACTGCATCCTTCAACTAATGAATTCCACGGTAACTGAGCCCTACAGCTACTGAACCCTACAGATACTGAACCCTTCAACTAATGAACCCCACAGTAGCTGAGCCTTACAGCTACTGAACCCTACAGATACTGAACCCTTCAACTAATGAACCCCACAGGAACTGAGCCCTACAGCTACTGAACAGTACAGATACTGAACCCTTCAACTAATGAACACCACAGTAACTGAGCCCTACAGCTACTGAACCCTTCAACTAATGAATCCCACAGGAACTGAGCCCTACAGCTACTGAACAGTACAGATACTGAACCCTTCAACTAATGAACACCACAGTAACTGAGCCCTACAGCTACTGAACCCTACAGATACTGCATCCTTCAACTAATGAATTCCACGGTAACTGAGCCCTACAGCTACTGAACCCTACAGATACTGAACCCTTCAACTAATGAACCCCACAGTAGCTGAGCCTTACAGCTACTGAACCCTACAGATACTGAACCCTTCAACTAATGAACCCCACAGGAACTGAGCCCTACAGCTACTGAACAGTACAGATACTGAACCCTTCAACTAATGAACACCACAGTAACTGAGCCCTACAGCTACTGAACCCTACAGATACTGAACCCTTCAACTAATGAACCCTACAGATACTGAACCCTTCAACTAATGAACACCACAGTAACTGAGCCCTACAGCTACGGAACCCATCAGATACTGAACCCTTCAACTAATGAATCCCACAGTAACTGAGCCCTACAGCTACTGAACCCTGCAGATACTGAACCCTTCAACTAATGAATCCCACAGGAACTGAGCCCTACAGCTACTGAACAGTAGATACTGAACCATTCAACTAATGAACCCCACAGTAACTGAGCCCTACAGCTACTGAACCCTACAGATACTGAACCCTAGTGTTTAAACCCTACAGCTACTAAACCATATAGTGATTAAACCTCACAACTTCTAAACACTACAAATATTAAACCCCACAGTTACCATTCACCTACTAAATCCTGTAATTACTGAAATATACAGCTACTGAACAATTTGGTCATTGTATGTTTTACCTGATGGCTGGTTATCATGTCCTCAATCAGCACTCCCTCTCTTGAGTAAGCCAAATGGGGTGTAGTCTGATGGACTCTACAAGCAAGAAATGATTAATATTATAATTGACAATATTATGTATATTATGATTACAACCATTAGTTGATCCACACAGTTGCTCTGACAGACTGTAATACACTACAGGAAGCGTAGGGGGCGATATGGCTTCTACTGTTTCATTTAAAAAGCTCTATGTTCATATGATCCACACAGTCACTCTGACAGACTGTAATACACTACAGGAAGCGTAGGGGGCGATACAGCTTCTACTCTTTCATTTAAAAAGCTCTATAATGTTCATATGATCCACACAGTCACTCTGACAGACTGTAATACACTACAGGAAGTGTAGGGGGCGATATGGCTTTTATTGTTTTACTGTACCATGTAAGAAGAACACTCTTATTGTACAGGTGAATATTTGAATGATAGCAACAGCAAAGAAAGCAGAACCAAAGAAGAATAGTTAAATTAATGGATTACTCAAATAACTTGTGGCACTATACCTGTCCAGGTTGTGGCTGAAGTAGCTCACGCCGTCCAGATATTGTCCAGTTAGAGAGTCGTCTCCTAGTTCTCTCAAATCCTCTGCTCTAAGATACTCACCACCATCCCCGGTCATAGTGTCCTCTCCTAAACACAAACACTTATTATCACATAACTCAGTATTTGCATTGTGGGTCAACCAGGATTAATGGTCAAACCATCATTAGTGATTCCCACACGTAACAGTCAGAGGGAATCTCCTGTATTCTCCAGGAGTCTGTCTCCAGTATCATACACAGCACACAGGTTTTATTCAGAGCAGGCATGTCAATGTGGGAATCTTTTGGATCCCAGCTCTGCAGAGATTAATGCTTTCCTTAAGCAAATGTTCCAAATTCAATTAATGAATGTCGTATTAATTCGCTAATGAACTGAATGAAGCACATTTAATAAAGCAGAACACTCAAATCTGCACTGCTGTTGTCCCTTAAAATTTACAGCCACTGTACCCTTAAGTTAGTGAAACTTTCAACTGCTGGACCCTACAGCTACTGTACCTTACAACTGCTGGACCTTACAGCTAGCGAACCCTACAGCTACTGAACCTTAGAACTGCTGGATGCTACAGCTACTGAACCCTACAACTGCTTGACCCTACAGCTAATGAACCTTACAACTGCTGGACCCTACAGCTACTAAACCATACGACTATTAAACCCTACAGCTACTGAACCCTACTTCTACTAAACTCAAAAGCTACTAAACGCTACAGCTACTGAACCCTTAAGAACTGAACCCAAAAGCAACTGGGCCTTCCAGGTAATGACACCTACAGCTACTAAACCCTACACTTTCTGAACCCTATAGCACTGACCCCAACAGCTATTTACCCTTACAGCTACTTTTGTGGTCAGATGAGAGTAAAGGCAAAGTGTTATGTTTAGCACAAAACAAATGCAGTCCAACATCCTGTTAGCACCACTCCTACCATAAAGCATGGTGGTGGTAGCACCAAAAACAAACCTTAGTTGGTGAATTACTTTTCAATATGAGAAACTAATTGAATTAATGTTCCAGCAGAACAAAGACCCAAAGTGTAGGTCAAAAACTACAAATACATGGCTTTAAAAAAGTTTGTGTTCTGGAATGGCCAAGTTAAAACCCAGAATGAGAACCGGTGACATGACCTGAAACTTGCTGTGCATTAACAGTGTCCTTCTAATCTGGCAGAGCAAGAGAACTTTAAGTCTTAGGCTTCTGCAAAATCAGTGTTCTTTTTTTTTTTGTTTTTGTATGTGCTTAGAATTTATTACGTTTGTACAGGGAAGACAAAACTTTTCCAATTGTGGATGTGTAACTGCTGGAAACTGTAGGGGGTGAATACTTTCTGCACTCTCAGCGTTAATAACGAAGGCAGAACAACGACACTCAACACTGTCAGTTTATCAGCTTATCTGAACCACATTTTCACTTCAAAACAAAGACACTGAAGTCGTTACTCCATGCTGTTAATGTCAACGTCATCAGCAGCCCATCAATATTTATTTACCCAGAATTCCTCTGATCTCCACAGAGACTTCAGCTAAAGGTTCCTCCACCTGCTGTAGAGCTGCAGAGCAATTTAACTACATTACCCACAAACCTCAGCAGGGCTGCAGTAATTATCCAATGTCTCAAATACAAATAATGAGCTGATATATAAAGTGGGTGTTTTCAATAAAGTGGCCAGTTAGTGCAAGTAGAAGGTGGGTGTTTCTAATAAAGTGGCCAGTTAGCAGAAGCAGAAATTAATTGCGGTAATATGTTATAAATAAAAGTCTGTAATTAACTGGAGCAGACACTCACCTTCCTCATCAGAAACATCTAGAACTTCCGTCATCGTCTCTGGGACGTTCAGCTTGTGCTTTTCTGTCACCGTCTGTAAGAACATCAGGAAAAAGTTCAGGAACGCCAGAAAACGAATTTATTTCCATTTCTTTAGTTCTAAACTGACCTTCACGCTCTGAAGAGCGTGATCTCCTGATAAATGTCCATCACGGAGAACAGGTTTGAGTTTCTGCTGGAAGCTTACTATTTATTTGTAAAGGCAGCTCACGTTAAGCAGCTTAGGCCACAGATGTTTACAGCTGGCTGGGTTATTCATGGGAATAATGAGAGAATCGAGGAAGACAGGATTCAGGAAAACTAGCTAACACTAGTGCAAACAGACTCAGCTGTAAAAGTTACTCAGAAACTTCACAACCACATTTTACCAACATCCTGACATAATTACCAACAATACAGCACATAGAAGGTAAACTAGCGTTACTGCTACTGAGAGCTGATTGGTTAGTGTTACTGCTACTGAGAGCTGATTGGTTAGTGTTACTGCTACTGAGAGCTGATTGGTTAGCTTTACTGCTA